>NW_020950326.1:19045624-19069640 GCF_900497805.2 Vombatus ursinus | reverse complement strand
ATACAAGCTGCAATTTCTGGCTGGCAAATCCTGCCACTCATATAGTCAGGATGGACTGATTCTACCCATAATTTGAATTGATGGGAACCTTTGTGGTATGGTTTTGGGGGTGACAAGAAGTGGCTTCTGTCCGAATTTCTAGCTCACTCCTCCCTAATGCTTGAAATTAATTAATTTATTTAAAGCAGGGGCAAACTCTCTCACTATGCAATTAGAGATAAGGATCAGAATAAAAGTACCCCTAATCCCAGTGATTTATATTCACACTAACATAAATGACTGATAGCATTATCTTATTTAAAAACAAGCTTTGAAAAGATAAGAGGGAAAGAAAACAAGTGCACCAGGAACTAAGGATGGGAGGAAAGAATGAGGGGTAGAAGAGTGAAAAGGAACAGAAGTGGGAATCTATAGATATTAAAGACAAATTTCAAACAAATTATATTTTATTGAGTGTCTCTCTATCTAGGCTATAATCTCTTCTTCACTTATCTCAGTGATTATTTCAAACATTCTCATATCTCCTCAACCTTTTCCTAGCACCATATCCCAGCAGGCTCTTAGCTGAGGACCTTGCTTCAGATTTCATCAAAAACATTAATGTTATTCAATGATATCTCTTTTTTTTCTGACTCTCTTTAACTCATGCCCTCTGACATCATTCCCACTATTTTCTCCTTTATTTTAGTTTGATGATCAAGTAGATCTTCACCTTGCACTCACAGTTCCCCACCGCATCTTTTCCAGCAGTTTGCTTCCATTATCACCCCCATCCTCTCTAAGCATCAGTGTCCCACTATTTACTGACTTCTTTCCCGCTATCTACAAAGATGACTATATGACTCCTATCTTAAAGACAAACAAACAAAAACCCTTGTCACTTGGTCATTCTATTCTTTGAGCTATCATTCTGTATTTTCTTTCTCTTATTAGCTAAATTTGAAAAAAAAGTCATCTATACTTGGTGCCTCCACATCCTCTCCTCACACTTTCTTCTAAATCTTTTGTACTCTGATTAGTTACCTCATCATCATACTGAAACTGCCAAAGTTACCAATGATCTCTCTTTTTTTATTCTTTTAAAATGTAATTTTCAATGAAAAAGAAATTACTTTCTCTCCTTTCCACTTATACCTCATTGGGAAAAATGAAAAAAAAAAGTGCCTTTGTAGTAAATACACATAATCAAGCAAAATAAACCCTCCATTTGGCAGGTCAAAAAATGTCTCATTCTGCAGTTTTTTAAAATTATTTGCTTGTTTTGTCATCTCTGTCATGAGATGGACAGCATTCTTCTTAATCAGTCTTCTGGAACTGAAAGTTTCAAAGTTGGTTTGCCTATTTTAATACCAGACCTTTTTGTAATGGCAAAAAACTGAAAAATAAGAGGATGCCCATCACTGATTTCTTTTTTTTTGTCATTTCTTTTTTTCTTTCTTTTTCTTTTTTCCTTTTTTTATTAATTTATTTTGATTTATCAATAATCACTTCCATATGCTTTTGAGTTTATGATTTTTCTCCCCCTTCCTCCCCACCACCCTCCCCAAGATGGCATATATAGGCTATACATTTATATTCATATTAAACATATTTTCACATTAGTGATGTTGTAAGTAGAAATTAAAACCAATAGGAGGAACCATCAGAAAGAGGAAACAAAACTCAACAGAAGAGAAAAAAATTAGCGATTCGGCTTCCATAGTTCTTTCTTTGGGTACAGATAGCATTTTCCATCACAAGGCCTCTGGAGATGTCTTATATCCTTGTATTGCCAGGAAGGGTCAAGTTTATCAATATTAGTCATCATGCAATGTGGCTGTTATTGTGTACAACATTCTCTTGGTTCTGCTCACTTCACTCAGCATCAGACCATACAAGTCTTTCCAGGTTTTTCTGAAGTCAGCCTGTTCTTCATTTCTTATACCACAATAGTATTCCATCACATTCATATACAACAACTTGCTTAGCCATTTCCCAATTGATGGGCATTCTCTTAATTTCCAATTCTTTGCCACCACAAAAAGAGCTGCTATGAATATTTTTGTGCATGTAGTTCCTTTTCCTGTTTGTGTAATCTCTTTGGGATATAGCCCTAGAAGTGCTATTGCTGGGTCAAAGGGTATGCACATTTTTATAGCCCTTTGGGCATAGTTCCAAATTGCTCTCCAAAATAGTTGGATCACTTCACAACTCCACCAACAATGCATTAGCCATCACTGATTTCTTAACTACCAAATATAATGACCTTTTCTCAGTTCTCATCCTTCTTGACTTCTCTGCAGCATTTGACACTGCTGATCTCCTTCTCACCCACATACTCTCCTCTCTCTGTGTTTTTTTCTTTTGTATGTGTGTGGTTCCCCTCTTACCTGTATAACTAACTCTTAATCTCTTTTGCTGGATCTTCAAGTCTTCTTTGTTGGATCTTCATCCATGTCATGTTCATTCACTGGGTGTGTCCTCTAAGGCCCCATCCTGGGACCTCACCTCTTTTGTCTTTATACTTTGTCACTTGGAGATCTCACCAGTTCTCAGGAATTTAATTGTCATTTCTATGCAGATGATTCCCAGACTTACATATTCAACCCTAGTCTCCCTTGTGAGTGCTAGTCACATATTACTAATTGTTTATTGTACATTTTGAACTGTATGTCCCAGAAGTATCTCAAATTCCCTGTCTACAAAATAGAACTCATTACTATCTTTCCCTCCAAATTCTCCCCTTCTACAAATTTTCCTATTACAGTTAAGGACACTGCTATCCTCCTAGTCACACAATTTCTCAATCTCATCATCATCCTGGACTCCTCACTCTTACTCAACCCACATATCCAATCAGATGTCAGTTCTTTTCACTTTTACCTTCATTACATCTCTCATATATATATATGTATATATATATATACACACATACACACACGTATATATGAACATATATACAGACGTATGTATACAATACAGGTATATATACCTACATACACATACATACATATATGTATATATGTATGCACACATATACATACACACACATACACACATACATACACACACATATGTTCTTCTCTATACTCACATAGTTGCCACCCTAGCTCAGGCCCTCATCATTTGTCACTTGGATTATTCAAATACTCTTGTAATTGTTCCTCATGCCTCTAACCTCTTCCCATTATAAACCAACCTCTACAAAGCTGCCAAGTAATTTTCCTAAAACATAAGTCTGACCATGTCCCTCCCACTCCCTCACTCATTAAACTCCAGTGAGTCCCTAATTACTTCCAGGATTAAATTTAAGTACTTCTCTTTGACACTAAAAGCTCTTCATAAACTAGTTTCTTCCTACCTTCTTACATGTTACTTCCTTCTATATGCTCTATGTTTTGGCTATAACATTCATTTTCTGTCCTTGTGCCTTTGCCCTAACTAGCCCCCATGCTTGAAATGCTTTCCCCAATCACTTCTGCCTCTTAAAAACCTTGCCTTCTTTCAAGACTCACCTCAAAGAGTGCTTTCTGCAGGAAGCCTTTCACTGTCTTCTCAGTAGTGAGAATATTCTCCTCAAAGGTTGCTGTCCATATACTCTGTATGTGTTTTGTATAAATCTATTTACTTCCCTGGTTTTCAGCCTTTAGAATGTAAGTGCTCTGAGGGCAGAAACTGTTTTATCTTTACTTAGCACACAGTAAGCCCATAATAAATACTTGTTGACTGATAGATTAATTCCCTTTTAAACCATTGATTTGTTACTGTTATATACTACCTTAGATTAGATTATTTTTAAGGTCTCTTCTAGTTTTAACATTTTGTGATCCTAATGATTCGGTTCTACATTTTGAGAAACTTTTCCAGGATGGGTTTATACTTTATATAATCTTTCACTTCATTGATTATATAATCCATGACTGAGAGTCCCCCAAGACTCTGGGCTTACATCAGATTCAAGCCTGGGGTCTGATCCAAATAAGATGATCATAATCTTTCTTTGGCTTATTGCCCCCACCTACAACAAACAGGAAAATCTCTAAATACAGTTCCCATTTGACCATGTCCATATTTTTACCAAATCTGGGCATCAGAGTGACTTCAGACAGGTATTCAAGGCAGTAATGCATATGGGCAAGTTAACTTTTATTTTATGAAGAGAGACTAGGTTTATGATTTCATTGGTGCAAAGAACTTACCAGTGAGGAAACTCCCCCTAATGCAGGTCGGTACCTTTTCTGTAACTTTTAGTCTTGGAGAGTTGCCTACACACTGAGAGTTTAAGCTCTATGTGTCCATGTTGGGACTTGAGGCCACTTACTAGCTTTTAATCAAACAATGAAAAAGTTGCAAAGGAATAACAGGAAACATGGGTAGAAGTAGATAAAGCACTCGAATAGCCCATCAGTTCTTCTTGGATGGGGATTGAATTAGAATAATCATTTGGTATTATGGGAGACTGTCAGCCCTCTCACAGGATTCTGTAAAGGCACTGTTAGCTTATAGTCTCTTCCTGTCATTTGGATCCTATTAAGAAGGCAAATACATGTTGGGATGTTGAGTAAATGCACCCATTCCCATCATACTTAAACTGTTGTAATAAGTCACTAGTTTGGTCTTCTAGGGAGTATGTGGCTAATGAATGACATAGCTGTCCTCTTCTTTCTCCAAGGAGTACAATTCATTAAAGAATCCCTTTCATCCTCTAGGTCATCAACTATCTGAACTCTTGAACTTAGGGTTACCCAAACAAGTTACAAGGATAATGCTGCCTAGGAAACTTACTTTCTTTGACTAATAAGGCTAAATTGTGGTGTATCATTATCTGAGGAATTAAAATTCCCTGTTCTCCATAGGAGTTTGGGGTTCACAATTAATTTCTATGGACTTTATACTCAAGTGAAGTGGGAAATGGATACGTCTATCTCTGTCTATCAGTGCCTTTAATTATTACTGCTTTTTTGTCTGTGAAGATTTACTTATAGGATTTCTCTTCTCAGGCCACTTGTAACTTTCATATGGTTTTGCCCCAAGGCAGTAATTTCTAGTTTCTGAGAGGATGAGATTTTTCATGACTTTCTTATCCCAGGACCAGAAGCACCTGGACAAAATAACAAGTATTTGTTAAGCTGCTATTGTTTGCCAAGCACTGTGCTAAGCACTAGAGATAGAAATACAATTAAAAACATAGTCCCTACTCTCAAAGAGCTTACATTCTCATGCGGGAAGACAGCACACAAAAAGGAGATGAAGAACAGGAGTTGGGGAAAAGCAGTTAAGGTAGGTACCCAAACAGGATGGGATGAATGGCTGGCTTGGGCCCATCTCCAAAATGGAGGCCAATGGGAGAAGGAAGTCAGAAACTCAGAGGGTTATTTCAGGATGAGAAGGCCCCAGCTGCTAAGGGAAACCCCAGGGGGAAAGGCCAAACAAGGCATAGTGGTAAGTCCTGAGAATCAGAAGCAGAGTTTGAAGAGGAATGAAGGATGAGGCCTTTGGAGAGGCAGAGCCAACATGGTGGAGTAAAGGCAGAGACTCACCTGAGCTTTCCCCCAAATTCCTCTAAATACCTTTAAGTAATGACTCTAGACAAATTCTAGAATGGCAGAACCCACAAAAAGATGGCATGAAACAATTTTCCAGCCCAAGAAAACTTAGAAGGTCATCAGGGAAGTTCTGTTTGCACCAGGGTTAGAGAAGAGCACAGTCTAACACAGGTGACACCAGTGCAGACCAGAACCCAGCAAACCAGGAGCAGGCCTTGGGAGCCACTGAATCAGCAGTGCAGCAGCTGCTTCTGGAATTCTCAGCCCACAAATGGCAAAGGAGTCAAACAACTGGTCAGAAGGAGAACACAGGGGTCTATTTGCTAGCACTGAGGCACAACTCTCTTGCTTTGCCCATCCTCAGATGTGGGTCACATTCCTGGGTGGCATTCCTGGGGTGAGGAGGAGTACTAGTACACCAAAGCTTGTGGCCACAGTGGAGCAGGGACCTTTCTCATAGTTCTAGGACAGAAAAGAGTGCTTGTGGTCTTTCACAGACCAGAGCACAGGCCAGGAGAGGAGTAAACACCTCTCCTTAGATCAGAACACCTTGGAAGAACTAAAAACTTACAGTTTCCTAGAAGTATCTCTGAAAACAGCTGCACAAAACCCCTATAATTTGGGACAGTTCATCCTCCATCCTGGAAGCAGAGCCCTACTTTAAAAAAGAGTTAAAAATCAAGTAATAGGCTGGAAAAATGAGCAACAACAACAAAAAAATTCTGACCATGGAAATTTACTGTGGTGACAAAGAAGATTAAAACACACACTCAGAAGAAAACAACAGAGTCAAAGCTCCTACCTCCAAAGCCTCCAAGAAAAAATATGAATTGCTTTTAGCCTATGGAAGAGCTCTAAAAGGATTTTGGGAATAAAGTAAGAGAGGTAGAGAAAAAATTTGGAAGAGAAATGAGAGTGATGCAAGAAAATCAAGAAATATGAGTCAATTGTTTGGTAAAGGAGACACAAAAAATACTGAAGAAAATAACACCCCCCCAAAAAAAGAACAGAATAGGCCAAATGGTAAAAGAGGTATAAAAAAATCTAATGAGGAGAAAAATGCCTTAAAAAGCAGAATCGGGCAAATAGAAAAAGAGGCACAAAAATTAATTGAAGAAAAAAAAACTCCTTAAAAAGTAGAATTGACCAAATGAAAAAATAGGTACAAAAGCTGACTAAAGAAAATAATTCCTTAAAGCTAGGATTGAGCAAATGGAAGCTAATTTCTTTATGAAAAATCAAAGAAACAATAAAACTAAATCAAAAGAATGAAAAAAGGAAGACAATGTGAAATATCACATTGGAAAAAAACAGTGGACCTGGAAAATAGATCCAGAAGAGATAATTTAAATATTATTAAGCTACCTGAAAGGCATGATTAAAAAAAAAAAACCAAAACTAGACATCGTCTTTCAAGAAATTATCCAGGAAAACTGCTCTGATATTCTAGAACCAGAGGGTAAGATAGAAAGTGAGAGAATCTACCAATCACCTCCTGAAAGATATCCCAAAAATAAAACTCCCCCAGGTCAAGGAGAAAATGTTCCAAGCAGCCAGACAGAAACAATTCTAGTATTGTGGAGCCACAGTCAGGATAACACAACATTTAACAGCTTCTACATTAAAGGATTGGAGGACTTGGAATATAATATTCTGGAGGACAAAGGAGCTAGGATTGCAACCAAAAATCCCCTACTCAGCAAAACTGAGCAGCTTCCTCCAGAGGAAAAAAATGGACATTCAATGAAATACAGGACTTTCAAGCATTCTCAATGAAAACATCAGAGCTGAATGGAAAATTTGATTTTCAAGTACAAGACTCAAGAGAAACATAAAAAGGTAAACAGGAAAGAGAAATCATAAGGGATTCAATAAGGTTAAACTATTTATATTCCAGATGGAAATGACACTGGTAATTCCTAAAAAAAACCTTTCTAACTATTAGGGCAGTTAGAGGTCACAGTGTGATTTGAATAATAGGGGATGATATCTAAAAAATAAAATTAAGGGGTGTGAAAGAAGAATGTATTGGGGGAAAAGGAAAGAGAGAGATAGAATGGGGTAAATTATCTCACATAATAGAGGCAAGAAAAAGCTTTTACAGTGGAGGGAAGGGAGGACATGAGGAGCAGTGAGTGAACCTTACTCTCAACAGAATTGGCTCAAAGAGGAAATAAAATATACACACAATTGGATATGGAAGTCTATTTTATCCTACAGGAAAGGAGAAGGAGAAGGAGAAAAGAGAAGGGGGGAGGTAGATTGGGGGAGGGGTAGTCAGAAGTAAAACACTTTTGAAGAGGGACAGGATGAAAGGAGAGAGAGAATAGAATAAATGGGAATAGGATGGAGGAAAATACAGTTAGCAATAATAACTGCAAAAAAATTTTGAAGCAAGTTTCTCTAGTAAGGCCTCATTTCTCAAATGTATAGAGAATTGAGTCAAATTTATAAAAACATTCCCCAATTGGTAAATGATCAGAAGATATGAACAGTTTTTAGATGAAGTAATCAAAGCTACCTATAGCCATATGAAAAATGCTCTAACTCACTATTGATTAGAGAAATTAAAATTAAAACAATTCTGATGTACTAATTAATATCTATTAGATTGGCTAATAGGACAGAAAAGGAAGATGACAAATGGTGGGGGGAATGTGGAAAAAATGAAACATTAATGCACTGTTGGTGGAGTTATGAACTGATTCAACTATTCTGTCAAGCAATTTGGAATTATGCCCAAATGACTATAAAACCACACATACCTTTTGACCTAGCAATACCATTACTAGGTCTGTATTCCAAAAGAGATAAAAAAAAAAAAACCAAAAAGGAAAAGGATCTATATGTACAAATTTTCTGGTGGCAAAGAATTCAAAATTGAGGGGATGTCCATCAGTTGGGGAATGGTTGAACAAGTTGTGGTATGTGATTATGATGAAATACTATTTTGCTATGAGAAATGATGAGCAGGATGCTCTCAGAAAAAGCTGTAAAGATTTACATGAGCTGATGCAAAGTGAAATATGCTGTGTACAAAGTAGCAGCAATATTGTAAGATGGTCAGTTGTGAATTACTTAGGTATTTTCAGCAATACAATGATCCAAAATAACTTTGAAAGACTTATGATGAAAAATTCTATCCATCCCCAGAGAAGGAACTGATGGTGTCTGAATTTAGATTGAAGCATACTTTTTTTACTTTCTTTATTTTTCTTGAGTTTTTTTTTTTTACTGGTTTATGTTTTCTTTCACAACATGGCTAATATGGAAATGTTTTGCATGACTACACACATATAACCTATATTGAATTGATTGCCTTCTTAATGAAGGGTTGTAGTGAAGGAAGAAGGGAGAGAATTTGGGACTCAAAGTTTTAAACATGAATGTTAAAAATTGTTTTTATATGTAACTGGGGGAAAATAAAATACTAAAAACAGTGAAAAAAAAGAAGAGAAATGAAAGGTGGCTGGCCTGGGCATATCCCTAAAATGGAGGTCCTAGAAGAAATTCATCAATGGCTGAAGTGGTTAGAATGGGCTACAAGAGGCAGAGGGATGTCCCAGGCTGAGAAGATCTCAGGCAATGAGAGGAATTCCAAGGTTAGAGGTTAGTTAGGAAATGGTGAAATCTTGACAGTCAGAAGTGAACTGGGAGGGGACTAAAGTTAGGGAGACCAAAGAGAAGGCTTTGGTGTCTGAGGTGAGAGGTGATAAGATCCTGAACAAGGATAGAAAGTGTGTGAATAAGAGAGAAAGGGAAATATTTGAGAGAAATTTAAAAGATAGGGTAAATAAGACTTAGAAACTGATTGGCTATGAGGATTAAGTAAGAAGGAAGAGTTGAGGATAACTTTAAAGTTAACTTTGGTAACTAGAATGATAGTAGTATTATCAACAGAAATAGGAAAGTTTAGATGAGAGATGAGTCTGGGGCAGAGATGATAGGTTCTCTTTGAGGCGTGTTAAATTTTAGATGCTTATATGGTATCTAGGGAGAGAAATGGATACATGACTAGATATATACATATATATATGTAGGAGGAGATTTTCATGTGCATGCACCTGCACAGAAAATTTTATACATACATACATATACATATACATAAATACATAATATATACATGTACATATATGGGGCAGTTAGGTGGTACAGTGGATAGGGTGCTGGACCTGGAGTCAGGAAGACCTGAGTTCAAAATCAGTGCCCAGACACTTATTAACTTACTACCCGTGTGACCCTGGGCAAGTCACTCAATCCTGTTTGCCTCAGTTTCCTCATCTGTAAAATGAGCTGAAAAAGAATATGTATGTATATGTACGTATACATATACGTATACATGCATAAATATATGCATATGCATACATACATAAATGCATGCATATGTACATATATACATCCTTCTCCTATATAGTCATTGTGTTTTGTTCTTGAAGAGTTCCAAAATGGCATCACTATGTTGAGGTCAAGGTACAGTGTGTCTGACTGGCTGATCAGCTTAGAAATCTTTACCACAGGTTGGACACAAAAAGTCTATATGAAAATCTGGAGTGGAGATGTCTCTAAATTTGCACATTTCATGACTCCTTTGAACCACTGCAGTTCTGACTTGCTTATAGAGGACAGCACATTCTTTGATGTGGGCATGCCATGCTGGATGGTCCTGTGCCACAGTTTCCCATGTCCCACAATTGATTCCAAAGTTCTTCGGAGAGACCTTGAGAGTGTACTTGTATCACTTTTGACCTTCATGTGAGGTGAGCACTTGTCTTGTGTGAGTTCTTCATAAAATAATCCTTTAGGCAAACATACTTCTGGCATTCAAACAATATGGCCAGCTCATCAGAGTTGCACCCCCTGTAGTAGAGTTTGAATACTTGGCAGTTCAGTTGGAGAACCTCAGTGTTCAGTACCTTTTATTGCCAGGTGATCTTCAGAATCTTCTTCAGACAATTCAAATGGAAATGGCTTGGTTTTCTGGCATGGCACTGGTACACTGTACCAGTAGTTAGTCTAATACCTCTTCTGTCCCACATTTTCCTTTGGAGCCTTCCAAACACTGAGCTAGCAATGCATGTGTCAACCTCATCATCTATGTTTACATGCCTGGAAAGTAAGTGAACTTATTTTCATGCCAAGTAAGTGAACTTATCCACAGTACTCATAATTTGTCTATTTGCTGTCACCTATGGTTCTACATATAGATGGTGTGGAGCTGGCTCATGGAGAACCTCTGTTTTCTTGGTGTTGTTAGGCCAAAATTAGCAGAAGCAGCAGAGAATCGATCCTTATTTTGTTGCATCACAGCTTCAGAGGCTGCATCAAGTGCACAATCATCTGGGAACAAAAAGTAACACACCCACACTCCCTTCACCTTAGTCTTGGCTTGTAGCCTTTTCTAGTTAAATAATTTACCATCAGTACAGTAGCTGACCTCGATACCATTTTTGTCCTCATTGAAGGTATCTGACAACATCATAAAAACATCATGTTAAAAAGCCTTGGGCAAACACACAGTTCTGCTTCACTCCATTGGTGACTGGGAAAGTTCAAGAACATTGTCCATTATCCAGAACCCAGGCAAGCATGCCATCATGAAACTGAGGTGCAATGCTGATGGGCTTCTCCAGGCAATCAAATTTTACCATAATTTTCCATGAGCCCTCATGGATGACAGTATCAAAAGCCTTTATTGGATCAATTAACATCATGTCCAGACCTCTGTTCTGCTCCTGGAGTTGTTGAGCAGCAAATACCATATCAACTATTCCTGAGCCCTTTCTAAAGTCACACTGGCTCTCAGGTAGATGACCATCTTCCAGGTGAAGGGTTAGCCTATTTAGGAGGACTCTAGCAAGAATCTTGCCAGCTATGACTAAGAGAGAGACACCCCCTCCATGATTGTCATAGAACAACCTAGTTTCCTTTCCTTTATAGAGATGGACAATGAAGGCATCCTTGAACTCTTGGGGGATAACCTCTTCTTGCCATATAACCCAGAAAATTTTCATCAGCTTTTGTATGAGCAGCAGATTCATCTGCCTTGTAAATCTTAGCTGGAGTAGAATCAGCATCAGGCACTTTGCCACATGAGAGGAGCCTAAAGGCATTCAAAACCTCTCCTTTAATTGGAAGTTTGGCTTGAGAAAGATTGACTTCGACCTGAGGTATGCAGTCAATGGCTTCAGCATTGATTGACGATGACCTGTTGAAAACATTATGGAAGTGTTCAGCCTATCTTTCCAGGATGGTGTCCTTATCACTAATCAGTATGGCTCCATCAGTACTGAACAGTTGAGATTTGCCATAAGTCTTTGGCCTGAAAAAGCCTTCAGGACATCATAAAAGTGCTTTGGATTGTTACTGTCGGTATAAAACTGAATTTCATCTGCCTTTTTAGTGAACCAAGAATCCTGCATCTCTCTAAGCTCTTACTTGCACTTTACTTTTGATGGAGCTAAACACTGCCTTCTTAGAGATTTGCCAGCTATCTTGCTGGCAAATTCTGTAGAGTTGTCATCTTTTTGTTTATCAGCTTCTGAATTTCTCCATCATTTTCATAAACCATTCTTGATGTTTGTGAGTGTTCTGATCCAGGTGAGTAAATGTGGTGTTATACATGAAATCTCTGAAAGCTGCCCAGGCCTTTTCTGCTGCACTGTTGCCAACCACACATTGGCTCAGCTTTTCTTACAAGTTAGCAGCAAAGTGTTCATACTCAGAAAAGCACTCTAATCTGTTGAAGTTAAGTGTTCTGGTAGTCATCCTGCCTTGAGGCTTCCATTTTTGTTGAATGCAAATGTTAAGCTTGAAGTGGATAAGTTTATGATTGGTCCAGCACTCTGCTTCACACACTGCCTTTGTCTCTTATCCTTACAAATGGCATAGTCTATTAAATGTCAATGTTTCCTTCAAGGCTGCATACACAAAGCTTTATTAAGTTTAGGTAAATAGAAGATGGTGAGAATGTCATGAGATGCACAAGTCTTCAGTAGCAGGTGACTGTTGCTGTTGCTCTTGCTGTTTCTGACTTTATTCATCCCAAGGACTCCCTGCCATGTCTGATAATCTGCACTCACTCTGGAATTAAAGTCTCCCAGAATTATAAGCTTGTTTTTTTTTTTCCAGCACATAGATTATGACGTCTCCAGGTCTTCATAAAATTTTTCTTTGACCTCAACTTCAGGGATTAACTGTAACATTCACACTTCAAAACATTTTTTCCCCATCTCTTTCAGTGCCTTCTGATTTTGCACAGCTGTTAACACTGTTAGCTGTTTCTACATGGTGCCAAAACATCTTGTCAATCTAGTGAAAAACCAACAAAATTATGTGAGAAAATTAGTCACTTCTTTTGGCTTTCAATAGAAGAACCTGGTCGATTGATTTTTTTAAGGTTTCCAAGCACTGGTTTTGGACTATTATGGACACAGCTGTTTTTTTTTTTTAATTACTGGTGGGAGAATAAACCCTATACATGACCTGTAAGCTTGACTGATTATGCTTCTTAGATGAGAGACAGACAGAAAGAAAAAAAATTCTTGGGAAAGACAACCTCCAAAAAATAATTCCTACAATTAACTCTTATTTTAAGCCTTGTCAACAACTCTATGTCTGTGTTCATCCTGTGCCCATCCCCTCTTCTCTTCTCTTTTTCCCCACAGAGCTACAGAGTAAGTACAGGTACAGAGGAAATGCCAGTGGTCCTCTACTATGGTGTCTATGGGTCAGATCTAGGATCTAGGATCTAGAACCCTGCCCAGAGTTCCCCAGGCCAGCATGGATAGAAGGCAGCCTCCAAATTTGCCCTGCACTATGACTGTCATCCTTCAAATCAACCCTCTGTCCCACACATAGGCTCACTGCTCCTGCCCACGACACTCTCAACTTACTCTTCCTGACTCACAGTATACTCTCCTGAATCCTAACCAGCTAGCAACATGCTTTACATACCCAGAGGCTTGTATTTACAGCTACACCTCTAATAGGAAGTCATGATTCCTAAATAAGCCAGAGATAATTCACAGTTATGAGCAACTGTGTGCACTCACAGTCTCTCCCCACTACAGGTGTTTGCCTTTTGAAGGTGTTCTTAAATTCTGCAACCAAAACCCTTTCTCTATTTTCCATATATTACCCGTTAGCACACTGTAAGTGCACATATGTTCTAGGCATTCTCGGTTGAACATAACATAAAATGCATGGACATTTTACGGAATGGAATTCTTGGAAAGGACAGTCTGATTAGCTGATGGCAGCTATGCTGGTAATGAAGAAAGATTAAATGGCATCTTTAGGAGCTGAATTAGTTGACCTCTTAGGTTCCTTCCAAACTCTGAGATTCCATAACACTCAAAAGCAGTAAATCAATTTTGGATAAAACTGAAGTAATTCTCAAATGGAGGATCCGAATGACATAGAAGGAATTCCAGAAAAATGAGTTTCTGAATTTAGATGGTAATCAACACAGATTTATAATCTTGGTATCTTCCTCTATCACCTCTGGCTTAAAAACAATGCAGATAAATCAAACCTGCATCCCTAAGCATCAGGAAAATTTTTCATCCTTTAAAACTCCACTTGTTAGGAACACCGTGTTGACTGTTTCAAGTTACTCAAAGAAGCTTTATTGCCATTGATGCTTTAGACTTTAGCTTGAGTACAGCCTTGCTATATATGACAAAAGAAAAAGATCCACTTCAGTCATTCTTCAGAAAACTGTTATTCAGAAAAAGAAATATAATATCAAGAAAAATCCCCAAAAAGAATGGCTAGCTATTTCTGGGACACTTGATAAATGATGACACCATTTATGGATCCAGTATTTTACTCTTTTCAAAGATCCTAAAACCCTGGGCTACTTGAGTGTCATAAAATATTGATTTCCAAACTGCTAAGGTATACATGGACACTATAGGAATTTGAAAAAAAAATATGGCAGTAGAACACAGTCTTGTTGGTTGATGGTTGATGATATCCTCTTCTAGAGCTACCAAAAAACTGAAACCACAGACTCAGTCTGCCTTATTTATATAAAGAAACCTTGATAATAGAGGGGAGCCACCAGAGGAGCTGACCTGTTTAATGACAATGACTGTCATCTCAGCTCCCTTACCTATATAATGGAGGCATTGATCTATAGATATCCTTTCCCCTTATCCTCTCCAGCATCAGACATACCCTGAAGTCCCAAGATATCTTTTGCCCCCAGTGAGTGGTATGCCAGGCCTTCTCCCCAAATGAAAGATTCTTTCACAATAATGCTTGCCTTAGACACCTTTCGTGGTTCTTGTTCTGTGTGTACAACTTCCTAGTCATCTTACTGACTATCCTTTCCAGGGATGCTCTAAACTCAAACCCTTTGGTGGAAAAGGGGAAGAATATAACTCAGAGAAAAAATAGGGCATGAAAAAGAAGGTACAAGAAGAACTTTCTCCATGGAAGTAGATTTTGGGGGGCTTGGAGGCTAGACCTGGGATTGATGCAATTCCTGTTGGGTACTCAGGAAGACCAAATAAATTGACAAAAAGAATAAGATAGGATAGAATCCACTAAAAAGTCAGGAGTATCCTTTACTCTGTTTCAGTTGAATTTCAATTCTGTAACTCTGTACTTTCCCAATTTACTCCACCTTCTGTCTGTTCCCCTATATCTTTCTCTAGTAAAAAAAAATCTTGGGAAAACATAAAAATAGGGGTATGCTTAATTAAAGCACCACAGGGGAGGGACCTCATGATCAGGTATTATGTTGTCCATAAGCAGTGAGCTAAGATGGACCATTTTTTTTTAAACCAGAAGCAATCAGTTTTATTACTAGGGCCAGAGAGAGAGAGAGAGAGAGAGAGAGAGAGAGAGAGAGAGAGTAGCTTACCTCTGAGCCCTGAGAGTAATCTTCTTAGTAACTGGTTTTTTTATCTTTTTCTGGCAGGGCTGGGTGTTAGAAAGAGGACTAGCTAGAAACCCAAAATCTGGAACCTAGTTCTGGTTCTGCTGCTAGCTAGCTTTTAATAATTCACTTTGAAGTTCCAGGTATTTATTAACTTTCTTCTGTGTGCAGAATCCTGTGTTTGGTGCTGGAGAAACTGCAAAGGTTTTATAAAGCAGGCTCCTTTTCTATTGGATCTTACAGTCCTATAGGGAGAAGCTATTTCCCTTTACTGTGCCCCAGTTTGTTCATCTTTTAAATCAAAATATTGAACTCTTCAATCTCTAAAATTCTTTGCTGGCAAAATCTTTGATGTTTCTATGATTGTTTGCTATTAGACTAACAACTCTACTTTTTTTGCTTTCTTGTTTACAAGAGTAGTAACCTGGAAAATGTAGCACAGATTTTTTGAAAAAAGGATATCAGAAAAGAATAGATTTCACAGAATTTTCTGACAGGGTGGCAATAGCTGTTACAGTTGCTTTGAGTTGCAAAACACTTGAATTTAAGTTCCTATATGCAATTTTATCTCCATCTTATCTAGGCCATTAATAACGTCAATCTATCAACCAGTTAATGTGTACTGAGCAAATAGCAGCTTCTCCCCTCCCCTCCACTCCCCTCCCTTCCCCTCCCCTCCCCTCCCCCCCTCCCCTTCCCTTCTTGTGACTAATAGCACTATTATTCTCCAACCTAAGCCCCTGAAAACCTAGAAATGTTTTTGAATCCCTTACTTAATAAACACACAGCAGATTGCCTAGGTCTGAGACTTCTACCTCCTCAATATCACTTGCATTTTTTCCTGATCACTACTGTTACTCCTCTAGTTCAGGTTCTCATTACTTGCTACTTGGTGGGGATGCCCTCCTAATGGCTTTCCCTTCTCAATTCAGCAAATAGTATCAAGATCTTACTACATGTAAAGTACTAGAGATATGAACCTGAAGAATAATACAGTTATTATACTCAGAGTTTATAGTCTGTTGGAGAGCTTATTATTATATCTACTACCTCCCTACCTTAATCTATTCAACACGCCATTGTCAGATATATTTTCCAATGCACAGATATGAACATGTCGTTCCACTCTTCAAGAGCCTTTGATTACTCCTTTTGCCTTACCAAATAAAATGCAACTTCCTTAGCCCAACTTTCAAGGCCTTCTATAATATGCCACTAGCTTATTTTTTTCAGGTTCTATTTTCTTCATGTATTCTAAGCTCTGGCTTTATGTTCTCTAACTTTGTCCTTTGTTTTTCCATGCTTTAGCCTTTTCTCACAGCATTGCCCATACCTAGAATAGTTCAAATTTATACAATACTTTGCAGGTGGCAAAATGCTTTTCTTCCAGCTACCTGTGAGAAAAAGATTATGTACGAACTGTTAATCCCATTTTATGGGCAAGGAAACTGAGGCTCAGGGTGGGGAAAGGAACGTTTGTGATCACACAGTTAATGAAATTAGGAGTTGGGCCATAAACCCAAGTATTCTTTATGCTAAATTCAGGTGGAAACTTCCTCCCTCCCTCCCTTCCTTCCTTCCTCCCTCTCTCCCTCCCTCTGTTCCTTCCTTCCTTCCTTCCTTCCTTCCTTCCTTCCTTCCTTCTTTTTTACCTCCCTCCTCTCCCTCTGTCCACACAGGGAATCATACCCTTACCTGCCTGGGCTCTGCCCAAAGGAATATAAATTTTGATTGCAACATATCTTGGGGTTTGGGGGCTAGATTTCTTTTTTATGTATGATGTCTTAAACCCAAATCACTCTAGCTCCCATTGATTGGCCAACAATAGATCCCAGCCCAAGCCTCACTTGGTCATTGCTTGGATGCTGATGGCTAAGAGTGAGTGTAAATAGCAATTATTTTTGTTTTGGCCAGAAACCCTGAGGGTTTTCCCTTCCCTGATTGATTTTATTTTTTTGACTAGGTAAAAGAGGCCATTCTTTGCCCCATTTCTTACTTAGTCTTAATCACTGAATGGGCCTTGCCTCAGACAAACTGACAACTGGGAAAGACATTAGCTCAAAAGGGCCAAGGTCTCCCCACTGCATCAAGGGTCTGTCATCCTGATCTGTATCTTGCTACTGGATTGAGATGGCTCCAGTGAGTGAGGCTGGTGACTTTGCATAGCCCTCCCTCATTTATACCCAATTCACTTACAAGTCATGACATCTCCTTCCTGATGTCATGGTCCTCTTCAAGAATGAAGGGCAAACAACAATAACAATTTTTAGGAACATAGAATTAGAGCTGGGAGGGATTGGGGTTAGAGGTCATCTACTCCAACCCACTCAACCTATCATCAATCAACTTGTGTTTATTAAGCATTTACTATGTGCCAAATACTGTGATTAAGTGCTGAGGATACAAAGAAAAAAAAAAAGCAAAAACTCACTTAACAGAAGAGAAAACCAAGGCCCAAGGAGGTTAAATCAATTGCCTAAGATCATGTGGGTTGAGACAGGGGCAACTTTGGAACTTCTGACACCAAATCTTTCATTGTACTATATAAGTGCCTTTCTACTATTCCACAAAAAATATCTGACACTACCCTCAGTTTGGGAGATATTACCTATCTTTCCTTGTAAACAGAGGGCATACAGTGGTAAAATCTTGGCTAATTATTCTTGCTTTCTCATCAAATTAAAAAAAAATTCCGAGAGCTGCAAATAAATAGACAAATGAATTGATCTGAGTTTTCTTATTCTTTGAAGTCTCGATTTTTCTTCTCCAACCCACATTAACCTGTCCTAGGCCATGCTTCAATGTGATGTGAATTCCAGTGAACAGTGAAAAGTGGTCTCAGATAAGGGTAAGGACCCAGAAAGTACTATACTAGGTAATCAGATATAGGATCCATGAAATTTGGAATAGTTAGAGGTATAGGGATAGAGAGAAAAAGAGATGGGAATTGGTTGTGTGATTTCATTGGTGCAGGGAGTTCTTCCTCCTTTTCCCCCTTCTCCTCCTTTTTCTCTTTCCCTGTGGCCAAAAGTGGAATAGGCTACCTTAGGATTTAGTCACTTTTCAGTTACTGGAAGACTTCAGGTGCAAAAGTATTGTATGACCCCCTAGCCAGGTATATTATAGGCTGAATTCAGATATGGATTGGGGTATGTTATCTCTGAGATATCTTCTGATTCTGACATGCTCTTATTCTGTAAAAGGATACTCCATTCTTTTGGTTTTATTTGAGACTAAGAGGGGTATTAATTTAGTATACAATACATTTAGTATTAATTTAGTATACAGATTACACTCTTGAATAATTAATCACATGATTTGTAATAATTTAGAATTATGCACTCTTTGAGAGACATTGTAGGCCAGTCTCAGAGTGAAGACAATCCAGGTATCAATTCTGCCTGTGACACATATTGGCTGTGGAACCCCAGCAAGTCACTTAAACTCTCAGTGCCCCAGGCAAATCTTAGGCAGGCAAGATTAGAAGATGTCTAACAATTGCTGATCTACACCGATTGAGGAAATTTTCTTCTAGGGAGTTCCCTACATTGATGAAATCACAGGTATAGAACAACACCAAAAAACAAAAATAAAGATACAAAAGAAAAGAACATCCAAATCAATAACAAGAATTATCCAACTAAAGATTTCCAATACTCTAGGAATATTAGAAAAAAAACTATCAGTGTCTTCAATACAGAAAATATTATTATGGAGTAAAATAAGAAAAAATAACTTCTAACCCAAGTTTTACCTTCTCACAAGTAAAATTCTGTGAGAGAGGTTCTAGTAGAGCAGCCTTCTGGGCTCTCTAATTACTCCTTGTGCTCATAGGTTTGGTCCCCAAAAGGAGGCCGTCTGCTCTTCCCCTCAGGATTATAGGGGTAACACTGAGGAGTTGTGACTTCTCATACCACTGCTAATGAATCCTCAGCTGGTGTGTTCCCCATATTAATCAACCAGTTGAAAACAATTAGCTTTTACAAAGAATTATGTACTGGGAAGGTGATGTGGCAGGGATAGAAGTTACAAAACATCCCCCACCCCAAGGGATGCATTTTCCCCTCTGTATACATTTGAGGAAGCAGACTCAAATTTAAAACCAAGAGGTAGTTAGGCACATATGTAGGGTATGTGTGGGACCAAGGGGTACCTTGGGACTCCTGGCTGTGAGAGTTCTTTTATCCCTTTGAGGAGTCCTTACTAAGCTAGCTTTAAGGCATGACATCATAACACATGAACTGCTCCTTTGCTCATCTGTGATGACTCTTCAGGATGTTGCTTCTCCTTGTTGGGCCAATTTTCTGCTGAACTGTGTTGAGTAGACTGCTTAGCTTCTGTGTCAGGTCTTTGTTGGACTTTACTGTTGCTGTACTAGCTCCAGTTTTCTTCTGTTGCAGAGGGGAGCTCTGATGACTCTTCCAACATTTCAGAACTCATATGAATTGTAACCATGTCCTCCCCATATCCAGCTAAGATCAGATAGGAAGAAACACAAGAGAAACAGAAGCACTCTGCCAATCATTCAAGGACATTTGCCAGTTGGGTGGTAGATAGAGCACACTACCCTTCTTCCAGCCAGCAGCTCCCACATGTCTTTCTCCCTTAGAATCTACCATGGAAGATCACTTCACTTGAACATTTTGGATGAACACTCATTGCCAGCTCACCCTCTTCTGCATCAGCAGTCCTTGCTCATCAACCAACTAGAAGACTCTGTTTCCTTATATTGCTGGCTCCTCAATCACTCATAGCCAGAAGAGGGATAATAAAGCCTCTACTGGTAGATTGAAATGAGATAGGGAATATCATGTGTGTTCTGAACAATATTCTTAGAAGTAAGCTCACTTCAAGTTTCCATGCCCTCACCTGGAATTCATACTGAGCACACCCCAAGTGAATGAAACCCCAGGGGATGATAGAAGAGTAAAATGTCCTATGCAGGCATTGAACAAATCTTTATTTGATGAATTGACTATTTCCTAAGCCTAGATTTTTGATTCTACTCTAAGTAGTTGAGCTGCTTCACAATAATAACAATGACCACAACTAACATCTACATTATATGGTAAAATTTGTACAATGTTTTACCTATATTATCTCATTTGATCTCATTATCTCATTTAACTTATGAATGGGTCATAAGTTTATAGAATCTTCCCTGTCCATAGTGATATAGTTACTATGGCTCTTAAAGACATTGACCTGAGCCTATGGTGTTGGCACTATCTCAAGCAGGACATTGTAGGGAAGTCAAGGCCACAGCTCACAGTTTCTTTAAATTCCCTTCCTATTTCTTCCTTATTGTACATATATTCCATAAAGACAAAGTTTTACAACTGTCACTCAAGAGGAAGAAGCTGCTACAATCCCCTTAGAAGAAGAATTTCTAGCTATGGCTCTGACACAAATCACACATAGGAACTATACTAACATGTCTAACATGGTACTGCCTGTCATCTGTCATCCAGGTGCAGAATGTGATCACTTCTGTTCATAGGGAGATAGCTATTTCTACAGCAAAAACAAAGAAAAGCTACTACAAAATGAGACAGAAAGATAGAAAGGTAGCTGGCCATCTTTAACAGAGCCAATTTGAACATGTCTCTTCTGACTTGAATGTTCAGAAGAAACATTACAATTACTGCACACTTTTGTAACAAATGATGGCCCTTGTTCAAAATGAATCCTTGCAACCAAGTTTCTTTTTAATGTCTAGAGAGCCTTAGAGTCCTTCCCACCCCAGAAATTTGGGGCCCAGCAGAGTTGAAAGTGAATGGTAAATGAAAGTAACCCTTTTTTCTTTCCACATCAACCTTCTTTCCCACTTAGAATTCATATCTTGCAACACTAGCTTTGACATCTTTACAATGTTCTCTATGTAGCATGTGACCTGGTAGCCCACATCCCTCATATACCACAACTACCAGCTCCCCACTGCTGAAGTCCCAGGCTAGTACATACCTGGTCAATCTCTAAAGGCAGACCTGTCTTTCTGGGCCTGGGACTTCTTTCTTCCAGGCTCACAGTTCTTATGTTGACATTGAAACATTTTCATACCTATGTGGTGTAATTTCTTGGTCATTGGAAAGATTCCTTCTCACCCCAAGATACCCCTTCTACTTGCTAATGCCTGAAATGACTTCAATAGAAACAAATACTTTCAGAAATGAGGCTTAAAATTCATTTAGCAAGAACACTGGACTGAAAGTCAAGAGACCTGAGTTCTTGTCCAGGTTCTCTCAATCAGTAGCTTTATGACTTTGATGAGTCAATTTTTATCTGTGGGCCTTAGTTTCCTCATCCATAAAATGGGTGGATTGTATCAGATAATCTCTAAATTTTCTTTAGCATTGCAATTCTGTGATTCTATGATATAGGGTGATACCTTGGAATGGATTATGGAATGAGGCAGTGGAGTTGACCTAAGATTTTAAAGAGTGGTTCCTATCAGATCTGCAGGTCAGGCATCAGTAGGAGTTATGAAACTCCATTTGCACTGCAACAATATGACTACTGTAATAGCCATTGTCCTCCAGCAGGAGAGGAAGGAGAATATCAAACACTTCCAGGACTTTGGTAAGAGAAGCATGTAACTGTAGCCATGTTCGTGCCTTATCTTCCCTCTTTTCCCCTTCTTTTTTCCTACCCAATGTTACCTTCAAAATTCTAGTAAGTCTTTTTTTTTGTTAAATACTTTCAGAGTCTACTTCTCTGATTAAGTATCTCAAGGGGTGAAGGCATTCCAATTTATATAGAAACCCTCTATATTCTGGCAAATTTTTGAGTGCTGCTTCTTACAATAACAGATAATTCTGTTTCCCTGGACCAGATGGTTTCAGAGGGCCTTTCTGGGTTGTGGTTATTGTTGTTTTTACCTTTTGCTGGGTTTTATTGACTAACTTGGTCCATATTGGAATCATGGCATCTAAGGAGGAAGAAGGATCCTTAGACATAATTTCATCTAATCTCCTCATTTTATAGAAAATGAAGTGAATGTAGGGAGAGGGAAGAGAGGAAAATGATTTGCCTGGGTCATGGAGCTAGTTCCCCACAGAGCTAGGACTCAAAACCCCATCTCCCATCTTCCAATCCTGTGCATTTTACACAGGCTTCTGTAAACACCTTGGCTCATATTTAGGGAATAAATAGTTCCATGGTGGCACAGGAGTTGAAATAATGACTAGGCAAAGCCTTTCATTTCATTAATTCATTTATTTCCCTAGCATTGGATTTGCCCCACAGATGATGTGATGGCTAGTAATGGTGGCAATGGCAATGACCATAGATATGGCTATTACTGCTATAAGGTTTGCAAAATATTTCCCATATATTATTTCATTTGATCAACCCAACCCTGGGGCTTGACAAAAGGAGAAACTGAAGTTTGGAGAGATTATAATTTGGCTATGGTCACACAACTAGCAAGTGTCAAGATAAGATTTTAAACTCTGGTTTTCCTTTCTCTTAAGTCCAGAACTCTACCATAATATGTTCCCACTGACATGAAGTGGTGGCCAGAAAGTTAAATGAGAGAATGGACACCAACAAGGGTCCATCATTGCTAACCCACACAATACCACTCCCTACTCTGAGAAGTATGGCAATTCCTTATGCTGGCAGCATATTTATGTAGTCAAACTTCATATAATACTTGAGAAAGGTCCTACATTTGTCAAAGAATCAAAATCAGAGTCCATCAATTACCACCTGCCTTTTATCTGGTCAAGGGAAATTTAGTTGGGATTAGACAAAAAAATTACATAACTATCAGATGTTACAAAGGGCCCCTGGTCCTCAGCTGCATTATACACTTGTGGTTGCCATGGCAATAATGTTCTGATTAAAAATAGTGATAGGCAGCCACCTGTCACTTGTCAGTCTTAACCTTCCCAGGGGAAACAGGCAATGAGTGTGTAGCTGAAAGGGCCTTTCTATGAGTCTGGGGAAATCTATATCTGTCGAGCAGAGTTTGCCTGAATATTTTTTTCAGGCCCTTTTCACTGTTTTGATGCCATTGAGAACTGAGCTAACTTCTGGGTTATGTTTGGATGCAATTAAATCAGTATTATTTGAGAAAACTGGATTTTAGAGGGATATCATTCTTCAAAAGCTCATCTCCATTTTAGGCCTTATCATTCAAGAAATCAGAAAATGCTTGTAAGTATAACTTGCAGTACAACTGCAATATGTGAACAGGTGCAGTCAATTCATATTGACTCATTTGCATGTTTCTATGATTAACCCTAGTCTGGTCACACTGGTTTATTTATTAATTTTCTCCTTCTTTCTTCTTTGCCTCCTTCCCCATTCCCCCTTCCTTCCTTATTTCCTTCTTTCCTTTATCCTTTACTTCCTTCATTCCTTTCTTCATTTCCTTCCTACTTTATTCTTCTCTTCCCTCCTTTCCTTCATTTCTTCTTTCATTCCTTCCCTTCCCTCCTTACCTCTCTTCTCTCTCTCTTTCTTTCTTTCCTTTTTCCTTCCTTCTTTCTTTCCTTCCTTCCTTCCTTCTTTCTTTCTTTCTTTCCTTTTTCCTTCCTTCTTTCTTTCCTTCTTTCCTTCCTTCCTTCCTTCCTTCCTTCCTTCTTTCTTTCTTTCTTTC
>NW_020950326.1:19020101-19045614 GCF_900497805.2 Vombatus ursinus | reverse complement strand
CTTTCTTTCTTTCTTTCTTTCTTTCTTTCTTTCTTTCTTTCTTTCTTCTTTCCCACCTGCCTGCCTTCTATTCGGGAACTGTTCCTTTGTGTGCTCAGACCCATGACAGGTGCTATGAAACATACAGAGATGAAGATGCATTCCCCCCCTCAGGGAGATGACATTGGAAAAATGGGATAGAACTCTACAAAACAATGTGCAATTATATCCTAAGATATAATGCTTTGAAATTTTCAGAGACCTCTTACATGTGTGATCTCATTTGATCCCAAAATCCATGCTATGAAGTAAACAGGGCACATTGTATTATTCCGATTTTACAGAGATTTCAAATGATTTGCCTGTGTTCACCCAGACAGAAAAGAGAAGAGCTCAGAAAATTACACACACCTTTAGACTCCTGCTTCCCAGTTCTTTTCCCACTGCCCTAAATACTTTAGGAATTAAGACAAGTAAGGCTTTGATATAAGCTGGAAGGTTTGGAAAAAAATTCTCAAGCAGGTTTTGGGGCTTGGAGGATAGGGAGAACTTAAATTGCTGGAGAGATGAAATCAGGACATATCCCTTAAGGAAAAGGGCTGTTTGTCAGAGCCATTGCATCTATTATACCTTGTGGTGGAATGATAATAGGCCATTTTTAGTCATATATCCTAAATTGCATTCCTGTAGGAATCTATTTGAAATCCTATCTAATCTGTTCTTGCTTTTGATTGTCCCAACATAGTGGTTTCAACTTATTCCTAACTGAGTTATAAATGGCTGATACCATTTGCTTTCCTGATATCAGATGTAGAAAAGGGGGTGGGGAAGGGAGAGGTGATATGAAGGCCCCTGAATTCATGAGGCATTAAAGGAAGGTGGGAGACAGATGAAGAACAGTGATTCTGAGGTGGGGTGGGGGGAACCAAAGATAAACTTTGCTGGTTTCTCAATTTTGCCTACGCTAGCCCTGCTACCCAATGTGTGGGCCCAGGCAATTATATTGTGATGGAAAGATCCACAAACTTTAGATTTTTGTCCTGTCTCTGCCAATAGCATGTTATAATTTGGGTGATTCATCACATCTATAAAATTGGGGATGGGGTTAAAGGATCTTTAATTTTTTTTCTAGCATTTAAATTCTGATTTTGCTTTCTCTTCTTACAATATTTGCAGGATCTGACCCAGTACTGGACTCAGAGCAGTGCTCCATGTGTCTTTGTTGATTGACTAAATGATTGACAGTCTAGTCATAAGCCTCTCATTCCTGAAACAATCATGAACTGCTGCTGACAGGTATTGGTATTATTCCTCATAAGTCCTCCAGTGACAATGTAGAGAAAATGGAAACACTTTCAATTTAGACCAGTACTATACAAGACTGAGGGAATAACTTTATTGGAGGGAGGAGGGGGCTGTGCAAGCAAAGACCCATCACAGCAAGGGTTCAGCTCCTCTGGGAAGCCCTGAGAAATGTTGAGTGGAAGGGAACCTGAATGTGTTACTCTAAGACTTGATGGAGTGCAGCCCAGATTGCAACAGTCTGCTGAGGTAATACATAATAAATAAAGCCTTGGTTAATGCCTAGCCTGGGGTGAGCAGAAATAGATGATCCAGGAGAGGAATAAGGTTTTATAATATATGATTATCAAATCCCTTTTCTCTCTGCCTTCATAAATAAGGACTAGGCAAGGCTCCATTTTATTATGGTTAATTTATAATTGTTTTAAATAATAGAACACAGTGGAAATGTTCACTTAACTAAAGCAATCAAACATTCCAAAGTAAGCAAAATAGATAACTGTAAAAGTCCTTTCCCCTGATCACATAAAAATGACCTCATTCCTGTGCTGCCTTGCTCTGGTTTCCATTTTGGAGGGCATGGCACAGTGACCATTTTACATTGAAAGATGTAGACAGTGAAGTATGTATGCTTTGACACTTCCTCCCTTAGAATATAAGAACAATGTTTTATGGCACTTAAAATTTTTATAAAATTCAAATTAGAATTTACTGAAGTACATTTATTCATGAAATTGTGGAGAAAACACCGTATTCAGAATTAGAGGAGCTGAGGTTTCATCTTGGCTCTGTCCTTTTCTGCTTTTGTGTCTTCAGGAAAGTTATTTCACTTTTCTGCATTTGACTTGTCTCTTCTGTAGAATGAAGATTGGACCAGATGGTTAAGAAAAGGCAGCATGGTGCCACGGAAAACATATTGGATTTTGAGTGGGAGGGCCTGGGTTCAACTAAAGGTATTATGATACATCCTGCATGACCTTGCTGATCAAGTCCCTTAACTTCTCTGGGTCTGTTTACTTATCTGTACAATGAAGTACTTGGACTAGACCTTTGTGATCAACTCTAACTCTAAATCTATGATCAATGAGATCCCTTCCAAGTTTGAAATCCTATGATTCTTAGATGATTTTATGTTTCTCTGCTGAACTATTTATATATTAAGAATTTTATTAGTTAATCTCAAGTTTGAAAAAAAAATCACTCACATGATATCTTTATAGCAGAGAATGGCCTTTACAAGGGTCTGGGGTATGGCCAATTGGGGTGAAATACAATTAGTAGAGACTTTTAAAGGAATAAAAAGTATAATTGCAAATTACAGATCTTGACCTGATAATGTGAACTGGGAAAAGGCCAGGCCACTTAGGAGATTGTATACCACAATATTTAATTGCTTTTTATTTTTGAGAAGTGTTTAAAGTTTCCACCTATCTCTTTCCAATTTATTTCCCATTATTTGTCTTTGTTAACCATCTACTTCAGTCCAGTCCAGTCCATTCAATTCAACTCTATATACATTTTTAAAAGGCATTTGCTGTATGCCAAGCACTGTGCCAAGATGGTATGTAAATTCAAGCAAAAAGAAAGAGTCTCTGCCCTTGAGGAGTTTGCATTCTAACAGGGGAAGGTAACACATCACAGGGAGGTGAAAATCAGAGGAGAGGGAAGGTACTTGCACGGGAGAATGGAGGTAAAGTCTAGAGAGTCAGAAATGGAGCTGGGCATGGAATGAAGGGAGGCTGGTATAGGCCCTTCCTCAAGATGGAAATTCTTGGAGGAACTCACAAATGGGAAAAAGAGGACCACAGGGGTGGATGGATCATTCAGAGAGAGAAGGTCATAGGGGAACAAGGAGCTACTGTCATGAGAAGGCATTTGAGATATGGTAGTGAGGATTAGAGAGTCAGAAGTAGAGCCAATAGAGGAATTCCAGTCAAGATAACCTATCCCAAATCTGTAGTGTCTGGAACATAGTAGGTACTTAATAAATGTTTATTGATTGTTTGATATTCCTTGTGAATTCCTAGCCTCTGATTGTACAGATTACTCTTATATAAAATGTCCTTACAAATTTAACCTAACTTTAATTAGCTAATTTAGTCCAGCTTGAGTACTTCAAAGATGTCTTTCTCCTTCTCTCAACTCCTATGACATTCATGATCTGATCTGTACCAGTCATTTGCCACTTAAATTATACTCTTCCAAAGTCACATTTATATTATCGTTCCCCATGTGTGTTAATCCAGCCTCTTAAGTAGAATACAAGTTCCCTGAGGGCAAGGAATAGAATAAATATGTGAGAGAATAAATGAATTCATATCTTTCTCCTGCCATTTGAACATGGGGCATTTTCATCTGGATAATGTTTTAATTACTGTATGAGTTAATGAGTCTGTGAAGAAACAGGTGATAAAAGGAAATTAGATGCATTTGGCTTTTTTTTATAATGATGATAAGAATGATGGTGATTCTGCTGGCTGTATAATGATGACATATTGGTTGTATCTTTGTGGTATAAGAGATTTCAATGAAAAATATTTGACATTTCAGTCAAACATTTAGATATTTTATTAGAACAAAAAGTCTATATACTTCAAATTGTCTCAGATATTTGTTATGTATAGGTAATGCATCTGGCTAAATTATTGACTGTTTTACACTTTACATGGATGTTTTGATATTATTTAGCTACATTTTTCTTCCTGGGAAAGGAAAGCAGGGATTAATAAATTTGGAGGTTGTTGTTGGAGCTTTGGAGGGATAAGTAAGGAAGATTTTCAATACTCTTACTTTTGGACCCTCTAGTAATGGTAGTAGAAAGAAAGTGATGTGATTCATTTATTAATTAAACATTCATTAAGTGCCTACAATGTATAGCCTACAAAGTTCTCTATTCTGGCATATGGATCAGTGGAAAGCACGATTTATTTGATTTGATTAGTTCTATATCTACTGCATCACCTACCTCATCATCTTCATTAAAATGTAAGTTTTGAGCAAATAAGAATTGCTTTATTTATAATATTTTCACTCTAAGTAGCTAACGGCACATGATAGGTTTTATCTCTATGTCTCTGTTTCTGTCTCTCTTCTGTCAGTCTCTTTCTACACACACACACACACACACACACACACACACACACACACACAAACAAAACACACATACTTGTTGATTGATTGTCAGAAGTAGTGAAATACTCATGCCTTAGTTGAATTAAAATGATAAAAAAAGTCAGAGCTCAGTGAGGACCAGAAGATATTGTAAATGATTATTGATGTGGCATAAAAGGCCTCATTGAGAACATAAAAAAAATCAAAAAAGGAAATGAGTCATTCATTCAGTGAAATAGAGAGAAAATAAATGTATGTCCCAAGGAATGTATTGGTACTCTCAAGATAAAACAAAACAAAACAAAACAAAACTAGAAGACATTCACCATGTTCAGAAAACCTGGACAAAAAACCATGTAAGATGAGTAGAGTTATTGTAATCTGTATTGGTGAATCGAGTCTTAGTATTGTTGTTATCATAGATCTACCAAAATACCAATTAGCATCTATAATAAGGGCAGATAAGAAGGCAATGTAGTTGGAAAGATACAGAAGAAATAAAGTAAATGAGACAAAAGTGTACCAGGTCTATGCAATGGGTATCATTTAGGAACATTGTTTATCAATAAAATCCTGTCTCCACTGACTCATGTTAGGTTATTGGTGAAGATTTATGTATATTTTAATGGTTATTTATTAGTCAGTAACTCCTAAGACCTAAGCTTTCTTTTTTCTCTGATAGCATTAATGTAGCATAAGTTGTGTTCTATTTGGAACCAGAGGACCTGAGTTCAAATCCCAATTCTTCCACTTTTTACCTATAATACCCATATATGTTTTGGGCAAGATACAACCTCTCTGAGTCCCAGTTTCCACATGCATAAAATAAAGGGATTGAACTAGATGATTTTTCTAAATATTGTTAAATTGGAACAGAAGAAATGAGTATATAAAAGTTGTATGAGGAAGAGAGAAGAGATTATGTTATCTGACTGAGAATCCAGGAGTTATGGAGTGTATATACAATCTCATAATGATGACGGGATCACAGAGCTGAAAGCTGTTTGGAGGTCATCTATTTCATTTTGCACATAAGGAGAATGAGTCAAGAAATAGTGAAATGACTTGTTAAATGTGATAGGACATATTTTAGAATTAAGACTGACACTAAAAATCAATTTATATTTGCTTTGTTCCTACTAAGTTAAAGGCATTTCAGGGGAAATGCATCCTCATTCTTGCTCTCAAGAAATTAGGTAAGAGACCAAACCTTTGCAAATTAAAATATAACAAATAACTAAAAAGACTGACTGAAATGATATCAGAGTCAAACTGGTCTGTAATTCACAGAGACCTGTATTCACATCCTGTCCCTGACACATACTGTATGCATGACTAGGGAATATTACTTAATTTTCCAGTCATCCCAAGACATTAACTAAGATTAAAAGTTGTAGAGCAGATAGCATCCTATATTAGTAGAGAGAGTTTCCTCACTAGGATTTTCCTATAACAATGAAAATGTAGGTCCAGTTTTTTTAAATGCCCCAAACAATAAAAGGAAAGCTTATTATCCACATATGAAAACCAGTCTTACTTTTGTAATATGAAACTTTCCAATGGGGTCCATTCGTGAAGGAGTCACATATATTGCCTTTCTTGTGAGTCCTTGAAGCATACATATTCTTTCTCTGCTTCTCTCTCTCTCTCTCTCTCTCTCTCTGCAGCAATTGGGATTAAGTGACTCGCTCAGGGTCACACAGCTAGTAAATGTCAAGTGTCTGAGGCTGGATTTGAACTCAGGCCCTCCTGACTCCAGGGCCAGTGGTCTATCAACTGTGCCACCTAGTTGTCCCCCCCTTTTTTTCTCTTCCCCTGCTTCTAGTACAGCCATATATGAAGGCTTGGTGAGCCTACTTCCTGCCTAAGTGACTAAGGGGCTAGTATTGTGGAGTGATAAAGAGTATTCTTGACAAAGGAGCCGAAAAGTCTGATGACTCATGAGTTGCTGAACCAGAGCTGAGTATACAAACAGAAAGCATGTTCCACCCTTAGATTGGTCCTTTTGCTTTTTTCTTTCCTATCAATGAGTAAGGCAGAACTACTGTGAACTGCTGGATTGGAGAGTGACAGAAAGTTATATTCTTCTACCTTGCTGCCATGTATCTATATGCACATGGAGTCTCTGTTTCTTTTGTATTTATTCTTCTGAAAATTTAGGTAATTGAGGTATTTGGAGATGGAATGGGCCATTATATAACCTTGTGAACTTTGAAAGGTCAGAAGATCCATCAGAGTTCCCAGTGGTAACTAGAATCAGTAGAATAAGGTCAACAGAGTTATTAGCAGTGGCTGATGAGAGGGGAAAAACATGCAAATCAGTGTGGAAAGAGTTTCCTGAGGATGGTGGTAGCTTCAAAAATCATGATTACAAGGATGTAATGGAGAGAAGTATTAGTTAGAAACTTTAGAAAGGCACTGATATTCAGATCCCAGCAGGTATTTATTCTTAAGGGGGAATTTATAAAGACTTCACAATGAGTGAAAAGAAATTCTAGGACCAGAAGTTGAGAGGTGCCCCCTTTGCCATATTCTTTACACATGTATCTCATTCCAATTTTACTGTAAGTTTGAGCCTACTCTTGTGTGTTCAAGGGAATAATGCACCATTGAATTTTGGGGGAGTATTTTATTACTATTATTTTTACTATACCACTCTAACAAAGAATTTTTTCCAATATCTATTCATGTTCTATTGGTTGATTTCTAATTCTGAGCACACCACATAGGGGCTCAGGATCTGCAGTGTTAGAAACTCCATCCTCTCCTGGTTTCTGATAGAACTCTAATGGAGAGAGGTATGTAGTTACTTCCTGAAGATCCAACCTATCAGTGCTTATGAGAGTTGGGAAATTTAACCCCGATAGGATATTTGATAGTATATTTTGGTTAAAATCACTACTACCACTACTGCCAAAACAGCAGCAGAATTACACAGATTAATTACCACTTTATTCAGTGGCCTTTCCTCTGAATGGATATTTTCAAAACTCAAGCCCACCCTTAAAGGATAACAGTTTGCCACTATGAAGGATTCACATCCAAAAGAATACACTACAAAATATGAAAGTTCCCAAAGAAGACTTTCAGGAATGTCTTGAGGGAGTGCAGTGTCGTTCCAGTGAGTGTTTAGCATCATAAAGTGAAAATTTTCAGGGAGGAAACCTTCAGCTGGATACATAAGTGCTAGTGGATTTTTGATATATTGCTTTATAGTCAATCAACAAACAAATATTTATTAAGCATATACTGTGTACCAAGTACTGTGCTACAATTACAAAAATGAAATGATTCTTGTCCTTAAGAAATTTACATTCTACCGTACAATATGTACACATATAAGTATGTTCAAAATAAATACATGATAATTTCAGGATGGCAGGGAGACACTGGCAGATAGAGAGATTAATTAAATCCCCACTTACCTTCTGTGGTTAAGCATCAAATAAAAATTTTAGAAACAAGTATTTTATGAGTTCATTCATTCATTAATTCATTCAGCAACCACCTACTAAGGGCTTATAACATAAAAAGCAGTGTTCTGGGAGATTCAAGGATAATTAACAGTATAGTTCCTGCCCTCATAGAACTTACAGTCCAAAAAGGGGATACAGCATTGTAGCAACTTTCCCGATTTCTTGGTCTCCTTGCCAACAGCCTTCGCATTTCTCATTTGCCTCTGCCCTCTCTTCTGATTGGTGAATCCCCGGATCTGACAGCATTTCAAAAAGTTCCCAGGGTATGATCACTTCTTCCCCAGCTTCACTCCTCCCTCACCAGACTTTACTCTGTCCTTGTCCATTCTCTCTCAGGTATTCTCCCCCTCCCCTTTCTCTCTCCTATTTATATATTATCTTTCTCTGTGAGAATATGAGCTCCTTGAAAGTGGGAACTGTTTTTTTTTGCATGCTTTTGTGTTCTTAGTGTTCAGCACAGTGACTGGCTCATAGCCAACATTTAATGAATGCTGTATGTATTTATGAAAAACTGCATAATTGCAAGACTGGAACAAGAATGAGAAATGAGGTGTCATGTGAGGCTTAAGGAAGGAAAGATCTGTTTCACCTGTTGAGATTAGGAAAGATTTCTGGGGACTGGTTGGTCAGCCTGGACTTCATGGAGGGGCTATAACTTGAGCTAGAAGGCAGTTTCAGAAGAAGGACAATGATTTGGGAAGTTGGGAGGATACTTCAAAAAAGAGTGTGAGGGTAAGAAGAGAGGAAGTGGGTGAAAAGTATTTGGGGGACAGAGGGTAGAACTTTCTGGAGCAGAGGGCTCACTGTTTTTAGAAATACCATAAGTGGGAATCTTTTTCTAACATGACCTCATATAGCATGGAATTCAGCATAAAGTTTCCATCTCAGGAGGACCAAAAATATCTCAGTTATTGGAAATCTTATGGCATAGGTCCCAAAGAAGGCATTGTAGTGACTAGTAAAGTAAGAAAATATAGAAAATAAGTACATTCGAGAAAAGTGGAAAGAATTTGTGTGTGTGAATATGTGTGTGTGTGTGTGTGTGTGTGTGTGTATTGAGAGAGTATGGGTGGGGAGAAGTTGAGAATCCTGTAAGTAGGTAGGTCAGGAAAACTCATATTCATGATTCTTTTATATTGTCATCCTAAAGTCTGATATTTACAAGAAAGAATATTAGATGATTGAAATGGAAGTATACTGGTAATATAAGTACTGGTAATAGAAGAAGAAAAGAATAAAACTTGAATATATTGTAAGTATCTTAATGAATGTTTTAATGCATTTTTAATCCATTACAGGAAAAAGGACAACCTTTTTTAACATAAAAAAATCTGCAAGGGTAAGTGAGATACTGTATTTTAAAGCACTTTGAGATCTATACGAAAAAAGTTACTAAGCAAACCCTGGGAACAAATATAGTAAGGCCTTGCTTATCCATTGGTCTGAGTTCCAGAAATCTCAGCCATTTGAAATACTTCCTGGGACCCAGAAATAAATGAGTGACAGACAGTTATTATGAAACCTGTGCACTTTATTCCTGTAAAAGAGAGAGGAGTAGCCTTTGTGCTCTCATCCAGACAACTGGGTATAAAATAAGGTAGCAGATTAGAAGGAGCAGAATATACTGACAGGAGCGGGAAGTGACAGTTGACAGTAAGACAAGGGAGGAAATAGAAGGACTATAAAAAGTACAGTTGTCTGTAGCTATTTAATGCAGGGTCAAATATCTCTACCTCAGTAACTCTAGAGCACCATATTACATAGTAAAATAAATGATGTTTGTAATATCTTGCATCATCAAGAGTACTTTGAGTTATGTTCATCATCAGGGAGACAGAGAGGGGTGTGACACACTGTAGAAGTATTTTTATTCAAAATGTTAGAAAAAAAAAGTTTGGGCGCATAAAGGTACAGTCTAATTATCTAGAATATATTCCTGTGTGTAACTCTTTACTTTCTAATGATACCAAATAAATGAGCTGCTACTATATCACAATCCCCACAAATGTTACAGTCTTAAAATTGTTGTCTTAATCTAGACATGAATCAGGATAAAGTAACTGGGGGTGGAATTAGCTAGATTAGGCAGTTTGGAAAGGGATAGGGTAGGATTGGATGGATGAAATGTGCTCTTTAGTGTCCTGGATGGATTGAATTTTACTCAGTGACAGACCTGAATTTTGTTATGTGAAATGATTGAAAGAGAAGAATTTAATGAAATTTTTTAGTACAAGGATGATAACAGAAATTTTTAGTTCAAACCAAATATGCAAATCTTTAAAATGTTATATAAATTGAAAATAAAATTAATAACAAAACTCTAAGTATAAATATATACATATATACACATACATATATACATACATATCTGTGTGTATACACACACACACACACATATATTATATATATTCTCTCAAAGGGGATACAATCAAATTATAACTTTCCTGTTTCTCCTAGTGGGGAGATACTTGAGTCAGGGAGACCAACCTGAAGGCTATTGCAATAATCTCCAGGTGTGAGGTGATAAGAGTCTATACTAGTATGGTCACAGTATCAGAAGACAGAAAGAAGCATATATGATAGATATTGTAAAGGTAGAATTGCTAGGATTTGACAACAAATGGACATGTGATATGAGGGAGAGTAAGAAATATAAGAAGATACCTAGACTGTGAAACTGGGTCACTGGCAGGATGGTGATGCCCTCAAAAGTAGAAGAAATGTGAAAGTGGGGAAAGTTTTGGGAGAAAGATAATGAATTCAGTTTTTGACACATTGAATTTAAAATATCTACTGGAATCCAGTTCAAGATATCCGAAAAAGCAATGGATATGGGAAACTACAGGTCAGGAGAGAGGTAAATACTGCACCAATAGATCTGACAATTATATCTTAGAGAAGATAATTGAACCCTCTGTTGTGGCTGTTTGTCCTTCTTTCTGGAAGAAGACCATGACATCAGGAAGGTGATGCCATGACTTGCAAGTTAAGGGATTTAAATGAGGGAGGGCTGTACAGTCACCAGCCTCACTCCCTTCTCTGGAGCCATCTGGTTCCAGTGGCAAGATATAGATCAGGACAACTGGAGACGGTCCTGGATGCAGTCGGGGACCTTAGCTTTTTTAAGCTAGGGTTTTTCCGAGGTCTCACTTTGCCTGAGGCAATGACCATTTGGTGATTAAGGCTAGGTAAGAAAAGAACCAAGGCATGGACCCTTTTCATAATAAAAAAAAAAATCAATCTGGTAGGGGAAGACCCTCCAGTTTCCTTTGGAGCCTATGAGAATACCAAGTGAAATGGTGTAGATAGAGAAAAGAAGAGTGTCCAGAACAGAGTCTTGAGGGACATCCACAGTTATTGGTTGAGACCTAGATGAAGATCCATCAAAGGAGACTGAGGAAGAGTGGTCAGACAGGTGGGGGATCATGTAAATGTCCAACGTCCAGACACTAGTAGTCATTGCTCAGAATTGTTTAACTCAAAATAATTAAACTCTGCAAACATTTATTAAGATATTGTACTGGATTCCGGGGAGTACAAAGATTTATAAAACATTCAATTGAACAATTCAGCAACTATTTATTATCTACTTACTATGTACAAGGTACTGCTTTAAGCACTAGGAATACAAAGACTAAAATAAACCACTTCCTGCCCTCAAAGAACTTGCATTCCTTCCAGTTACTCTCCTAAAAAATGTTACATTTTTAGTATAGGAAATTAGAAACTCTGACATCCAGCTTCTTAAACTTCAACTTGTTTCAGTCTTTCACAATTTCTGAAGTTACTCTTCACCTTTAACATGTATTTTCTTTTCTAATTTTCCTCCACCTCTTATTATCTCTCTTTCTACTACGTGTGTTTCTGTATGTAATTTGGATCTCACGCTCAGCCCTTTCAACGTTGTTCTCACTTGCACCCTAGAATCCTGCACCACCTTGACTTTCCACCACGCGCTCTGTGCCAGTCTACAACCCTGGGTCACTCCCTCTGTGTTTTTTTTTCTTTGCTTTTACTTCTATGCTACTGATTGTCAATTGAGAAAACCACAAAATTGTGCTGATTTCATTCATTATAAATTCATGCTGTCTAACCTCAGCTAGGCCCTCACTGCTAATCAGCAATCTTTTTTATTCAATTCTTATTGATTCCCTATCACATCCTACACAGCAAATGTTCCAAAACAGTTCCTCTCTTTTCAAGCTTCCAGCATTCCACTAGGCCCTACTCTATAGCAAATGACTTCATCTTTAAATTTAGTAAAAATTTCAAGACCAGTCAAACAAAGCTCTATCAACTCCTCCATATGTGAAAACTTCTTTGCAGCCTCTTCTGTCTCAGAGGAAGAAGTGTGCCTGTTTTTTGCTAAAGCTAACTCCTCCACCCATGATCCAGAGTGCCAGATTTGCTGTCAGGAAGCTTTTAGGTTAAATTCTGCCTTAGACACTTAGCTATGTGACCCTGAGCAAATAATTTAACCACTCTCAGCTTTGTTTTCCAAATTTGCAAAATGGGAATAACAATAGCACCTACTTCACAGGTTTGTTTGTTTGTTTTTGGAAGGATCAAATGATTTGATCTATGTAAAACCTTTGAAAACTTTAAAGTCTTTATAAATGTTAGCTAATGTTATCTTTAGTTTTCAAAACAAATAAACAACAACCAACTCTCTTAGCAGACTAGCTACTATCTTATCTTGCTCTCTCCCTTTCCTTTGAAATTTTTTATAACCACATGACTTTAAAACTGTTCAAGATTTCAAAAGTAATTTAGCCCAATGCTCTCAATTTAAAGGTAAAAATACTGAAGCCCAGAGGGTGAAACAACTTTAATCAAGATACTCGAAGCATTAGGATCAGAGCCAGAAATGGAATCCAGGTCTTCTCACTCCTGGTGCAGTGAACTTTCTTCTAATCTATACTGATTCTCCAGGATAATATAAACCTAGTGCTTCTTCTTCCTCACCCATCCTTCCTCTATTGAAATTGCTTTCTCAAGGCAGTTATTGCCAGTAACCTCTTACTTTCCAAATCCATTAATCTTCCCCTGTCTTTTACTCTCCATGGCCTCTCTGATCTGTCAATATCGTCAATTCCAGTCCATACTGATATTTTAATTTTCTTGAGCTTCCTTTATAACATCCTGATTCTCTTACCAGTTCTCTAACTTCTGCTTCTTTGTCTTCTTTGATACTATCTTCTTTTTTCATCTCTTAATGTAGGTTAATAAGAAAGGTACTGTACTCAGCACTGTTTTCTCTCTTTACACTCTCTCCCTTAATCTCATTTATTTCTAAAAGAGTTAACTGTCACCTCACAAATTTATTTCACTAGCCCTGCCTGACCTTTCTCCAGAATTTCAGACCCCAATTTCTTATCACTTACTTACCATCTCCTCTGGGATATCTTATCCACATCAAAAACTCAAAATATAAAAAATTAACTTACCATATTTACCCAAACTTAATTTCTTTTTGATGTTGCTATCATCTTCTTTATCATACAAAGCTCAAAACAAGCATTATGTCATTTTTTGTCTTTCTACCCTCAGTGTCTGATATATAACAGGTGCTCAATAAATATTTGTTTGCTGATTAGTATAATTTTCTTACCTCAGCTTCTTTCTACATGAGGCCAGATTAATCTCCCTGATGCACATTTCTTTTTACATTACTCTCCTAATACAAAAATGCTGTCATAAATATATTTGTAATTTATAAATATGGATCATTTTCCTTTGTCTTTGACCTTTCTGTGATATGAACCTAATAGCAGTATCACTGGACTGAAGGGTTTCTATAGCTTAGTGACTATCTGGGTATACCTCCAAAATGCCTTACAAAACAGTCACACCAATTCATAGCTCTACTGATAGTGCATCATTGTCCTTGTCCTCTCACAGACCTTCCTGTAATTGTCATTTTTTTGGTCACCATATATATTCTGAATGATTTGGAGTGGAGATTCAGTTATTTTAATTTTAATTTATCTTATTTTTAATGATTTGGAGCATTGTTTTCTATGGTTTTAGATTGCTCTCATTTTCTCCTTTGAGAGCTCCCTGTTCCTATCCTTTTGCCACTTATTAATTAGAAAATGGATCTTGTTTTTGTATATTTGCATCAATTCTATATATGATCTTGGATACCAGGCCATTTTCAAAGAAATTTGATATGAGGGCTGTTTCCTAGTTCACTTTTTCTCTGTTAATTCTAGTTGCATTGACTGTTTCTACAAAAACTTAAATTTTATGCAATCAAAACTGTCCATTTTGTCTTTTATGATCATCATTTTCTTTTGTTTTTGTCAAGAACTCTTCATTATCCATAGTTGAAAGAGCCATCTCCTTCCCTTAACTTATAATTTGCTTATGATATAATCTTCTATGGATAATCTAATCCATGTATCCATCTGAAACTTTTCATGATATAAAATTTTGGTATAAGTTTATTTTCTCTCAGTCTGCTTTGCAATTTTTCAACTTGTTGTTAAATAGTTGAGTTGTTACCCCTCTAGTTGTCCTTGATTTTTATCGAATAATGTGTAGTACTAATGTGTTAGATAGCTTTTGTTTTTTTTCTTTTTTTAAATTTTTTTTCTTTTTTTTGTTTTCAATATTTACTTCCACAAGATTTTGAGTTCCAAATTTTCACCCCATCTCACCCCTCCCCCCACCCCAAGATGGCATGCATTCTAAATACCCCTTCCCCTAGTCTGCCTTCCCTTCTATCTCTCCCCCAATTCTCTTATCCCCTTCCCGTTCAATTTTCCTGTAGGGCAGGATGGATTTCTGTACCCCATTTCCTGTATTATTTCCCACTTGCATGTGAAAACATTTTTTTTAAACATGTGTTTTTAAAACTTTGGGTTCCAAATTTTCTCCCTTCCTCCCTCCCCACCCTTATTGCTTACCTTATTGATAAGGTAAGCAACTAAATGTAGGTAATATATGTGCAGTTATGCAAAACACTTCCATAGTAGACATGCTGTGAAAAATCAACTTTATTTCCCTTAATCCTATCCTGCCCACCCATTTATTCTATTCTTTCTTTTGACCCTGTCCCTTATCAGAAGTATTTGCTTCAGATTATTCCCTTTCCCCATCTGCCCTCCTGTCTATCATTCCCCTCCTCTCTTGTCCCCTTCCCCCCCCTATTTTCCTGTAGGGCAAGCCAGATTTCCACAACCAACTGAGTGTGTATGTTATTCCTTCCTTAAGTCAAATCCTATGAGAATAAGATTCACTCATTCCCTCTCACCTTCCCCCATTTCCCTTCCACTGTAAGAGCCTTTTCTTTTCTGTTTTTTTTTTTGTGGGATAATTTACCCTGGTCTACCTCTTCCTTTCTCCTTCTCCTAGTATATTCCTCTCTCACCCTTTAATTTTATTCTCCAGATATGACTCCTTTATTTTCAATTCACCCTGTGCCCTCTATCTATCTATATCTATATATGAGTACATATAATTTTTTCCCCTCCAACTACCCTAATGCTGACAAAGGTCTCATGAGTTACAAATATCATCTTTCCATGCAGGAATATAAACAGTTTAACCTTAATAAGTTTCTTTTGATTTTCTCTTTCCTGTTTACCTCTTCATGTTCCACTCGAGTCTTGTATTTAAAAATCAAATTTTCTATTCAACTCTGGTCTTTTCATCAAGAATGCTTGAAAGTCCCCTATTTCACTGAATGACCATTTTTTCCTCTGCAGGATTGTACTCAGTTTTGCTGGGTAGGTGATTCTTGGTTGCAATCCTATCTCCTTTGCCCTCTTGAATATTATCTTCCATGGCCTGCAGTCCCTTAATGTAGAAGCTGCTAAATCTTGTGTTATCCTGATTGTGTTTCCACAATACTTGAACTGTTTCTTTCTGGCTGCTTGTAATATTTTCTCCTTGACCTGGGAACTCTAGAATTTGGCTACAATATTCCTAGGAGTTTTCCTTTGGGGATGTCTTTCAGGAGGAGATCAGTGGATTCTTTCAATTTCTCTTTTGCCCTCTGGTTCTAAAATATCAGGGCAGTTTTCCTTGATCATTTCTTGAAAGATGATATCTAGGCTCTTTTTTTGATCATGGCTTTCAGATAGTCCAATAATTTTTAAATTCTCTGTCCTGGATCTATTTTCCAGGTCAGTTGTTTTTCCCATGAGATATTTCACATTGTTTTCTAATTTTTCGTTCTTTTGGATTTGTTTTACAGTGTCTTGATTTCTCATAAAGTCACTAGCTTCCAATTGCTCTATTCTAATTTTTAAGGAAGTATTTTCTTCAGCAATCTTTTGGACTCTCTTTTTCATTTGGCCAATTTTGCTTTTTAAGGCATTCTTCTCCTCATTGGCTTTTTGGACCTCTTTTGCCATTTGGGTTAGGCTATTTTTTAAGGTGTTATTTTCTTCAGTATTTTTTTGGGGTCTCCTTTAGCAAGCCGTTGACTTGTTTTTCATGATTTTCTTGCATCACTCTCAGTTTTTCCTCTACTTCTCTTACTTGCTTCTCAAAATCCCTTTTGAGCTCTTCCAAGGCCTGGGACTGATTCAAAATTTTTTTGGAGGCTTTGGATGTAGGAGCTTTGGCTTTGTTGTCTTCTTCTGGTTGTATTTTTTGATCTTCTTTGTCACCAAAGTAAGATAATATAGCCTGACTCTTTTTGTGCTGCTCACTCATGATCCTGGCCAATTACTTGAGTGTTAAACTCTTTGTTAAGGTAAAAGTCTGCTTCCAATGTGAAGAGTGTACTGTCCCAAACTTCGGGGTTTGTCCAGCTGTTTTCAGAGCTACTTCTAGGAACCTGTAAATTTTCATTTCTTCCAAGGTGATATGATAAGGGGCAAGGTGTTTTCTCTCCACCACAACCAACAAGCTCCACCACACCAGCACTCCTCCTCACCCCAGGACCGCCCCTCAGAACTGTGACCCACATCCAAGCATGGGTAAAGCAAGAAATTCATGCCTCAGCACTGGCAAAGAGATCCTTGCAATCCCTCTCTGATCAGCCACTTGATTCCCCCTCAGTCTGTGGGTCAAAAGCTCAGGAAAAAGCTGAGGCCCCAGGCCACACTCGAGACTTGTGGCTGAGACCTAGTTCCTCTCTCACTGCAGTCCCAGACTTTTCCCACTGACCTTCTAAGTTGTCTTTGGTGTTCCTTGGTTGAGAAGTCTGGAAACCACCACAGCTGCCCTCAATTCAGTCCTCTGAGGGCTGCTCCAGGGTCACTGCAGCCTGTGCGCCCACACCAAACTGTGCTCCTCTTCCCACCCGGCCTGATATACCTTTCCGATTAACCATCCTGGCTGTCTTTGGCTGGAAATTTGTTTCACTCTGTCTTTTTGTGGGTTCTGCTGCTTTAGAATTTGTTTAGAGCCATTTTTTTAGGTATTTGGAGGGCTTTGGGAGACAGCTGAAGACAGTCACTGCTTTCCCTCAGCCATCTTGGCTCCACCTCTGATAGCTTCTGTTTTATAAGTGAGTTCATCATGTTAAGAATTATGATTTTTCATTGTGTTTTTCTCTCTATCATCTCATCATATAACTTTCCCTCTATTTTTTGTTCTTCAGAAAGAAAGTGGTGAAGGAAATGGAATGTGTTCACTAAAGTATTCTGATATCACTCCTTTTGCCCCATTTTCTTCACCTACCCTAAACCTGATAACTGCTTCTTCCATTTTTTTTCTCTCCTTTTGATCTACCCTTCATAATTCACCTCCTGGAGTTCAAGCTTGTTCTGCTTATGATTATTTCCTGACTCTACCTTCCCTCTTAAATCCCACTCTCTCTCCTACCTGAACCCTCTTATATCTCCATTGAATGCAATGATTTCTTCACCAAACTCTCTGTGTGACAGAAATAGGTTCATGAGATGCCCCATCATCCTATCTCTTTTTCTCATTCTGGTGTTTTTTGAACATCAAAATTATAAGAGTTATGAGAAAATAGTATTTCTTTAAAATTATACATACGTATATATATATATATATACACATATATTTCAATCAGTAAAAAAATGCCTTCCTACTCTCTGTCCTTAACTGTGCCTTCCACTGAGAATGAAAGAAAAACAAAACCTGTTACAGAAATAAAAACAAATTTCCATGTTGGCCAAGTTTCAAATAAATTTTATCTCATTCTGTACACTGAGTCCTTTGCCTTTCTATAAGGAAGTAATTAGCATGTTTCATTTTTAATTCTCTGGAATTATGACTTGTCATTAGACTGATATTATTTCCTAATTCTTTCAGAGTTATATACCTTTTCTATTTTGTTCTCACTGTATAAATTATTTCCCTGGTTTTATTCACTTCACTGTGTCAGTTCAAACAAGTCCTCAGAGGTTTTTCCTGAAACCATTGTCTTCATCGTTTTCTTATAATACAGTAGTATTCCACTGCAATTAAATATACCATAACTTGTTCAACTAATACCCAATTTATGGACATCCCATCAGATTCTCATTCTTTGTCACCTCAAAAGTGTTATAAATATTTTTGTATATCCTTACCGTTTGTTTTGTTTAGGACTAATCTCTCCTTTAATCTGCCCTCCTCTAATTCCCCCTTCTCTTTTTTCCCTCCTATTTCCCTGTTGAGTGAAATATATTTCTGTACCCAACTCTCTTTCTCTATGTATATTCTTCCTTCCTTTAGCCAGTTCAAACAAGAATGAGGTTGAAGTGTCAGTTGCTACCCCACCCCCTCCTCCTTGTCTGTATAGATGTCTACTTGTATCCCTTGATTATATGAGATACTTTTCCTTAACCTTCCTTTTTCTTCCCCTCCTCTCAGTGTATTGATTTTATCTTCTCCTTACATATCTTCTCCTTACACTCTCAGATCTTATTTAATTGGACTCTCTCTAGGACCCTGGATGATGATAGAGCTCAGAGGGGATATATATATCATCTACTCATAATAGGATATAACCATTTTCTTCCTTGTTGAGTCTCTTATCCTTTTTCATTCATGTTTACCTTTTTATATTTCTTTTAATTGCTATGATTGAACTTTCAAATGTTTATAGTGTTACTGTTTTTATGAGATATATTTAGAAATTTGTTCTACTGGAGCTTTATATTCAGTTTTGTTGGTTTAATTTTTGCTGGCTAGAGCGCATATCCTTTGCCTTCCAGAATATTGCATTCTGAGAAAGGAAACCAAGATGGCAGAGTGAAAGCAGTGACTTGCTTGAGCTCTTCCCCAAACCCCTCCAAATACCTATAAAAATGGCTCTAAACAAATTCTAAAGCAGCAGAACCCACAAAAAGACAGAGTGAAACAAATTTCCAGCCTAAGACAAACTGGATGATTGATTGGAAAGGTATATCATGCCAGGCTGGGAGAGGAGCACAGCGTGGCGTGGCCATGCAGGCCTCAGCGAACCTGGAGCAGGCCTCAGAGGACTGAATCGTGGGCAGCTGTGGTGGTTTCAAGACTTCTCTACCCATGAATGCCAAAGACAACTTAGAAGGTCAGTGGGAAAAGTCTGCATCTGCTGTGAGAGAGAGAGAAGCTAGATCCCAGCCGCAAGTCCTGAGTGCGGCCCAAGGTGGTGGCTGCTTCCTGAGCTTTTGGCCCACAGACTGAGGGAGAATTGGGTGACTGATCAGAGATGGATTGCAGGGATCTCTTTGCCAGTGCTGAGGCAGGAATCTCTTGCTTTGCCCGTGCTTGGATCTGGGTCACAGTTCTGGGTGGCAATCCTGAGGCAAGAAGGATTGCTGGCATGGTGGAGCTTGTAGTGGTGGTGGAGAGGAAATCCTCCTCACAGTTCCAAGACAGAAAAGAGTGCTTATGGTTACTCATAAACCAGAGCAGAGGCCAGGAAAGAAGTAAACACCTCACCCTTGATCATAGCACCTTGGAAGAACTGAAAATTTACAGGTCCCTAGAAGTATCTCTGAAAATAGTTGTACAAACCCCTGAAGCTTGAGACAGTACATTCTCCACATTGGAAGCAGACTCTTACCTTAACAAAGAGTTTAAAATTCAAATAATTGTCAGGGATCATGAGCAAACTTCACAAAAAGAGTCAGACTACTTTACTTTGGTGACAAAGAAGATCAAAACATACAATCAGAAGAAGACAATGAAGTCAAAGCTCCTACATCCAAAGCCTCCAAAAAAATTTTGAATCAGTCCCAGGCCTTGGAAGAGCTCAAAAGGGATTTTGAGAAGCAAGTAAGAGAAGTAGAGGAAAAACTGAGAGTGATGCAAGAAAATCATGAAAAACAAGTCAACGGCTTGCTAAAGGAGACCCCAAAAAAATACTGAAGAAAATAACACCTTAAAAAATAGCCTAACCCAAATGGCAAAAGAGGTCCAAAAAGCCAATGAGGAGAAGAATGCCTTAAAAAGCAAAATTGGCCAAATGAAAAAGAGAGTCCAAAAGATTGCTGAAGAAAATACTTCCTTAAAAATTAGAATAGAGCAATTGGAAGCTAGTGACTTTATGAGAAATCAAGACACTGTAAAACAAATCCAAAAGAATGAAAAATTAGAAAACAATGTGAAATATCTCATGGGAAAAACAACTGACCTGGAAAATAGATCCAGGACAGAGAATTTAAAAATTATTGGACTATCTGAAAGCCATGATCAAAAAAAGAGCCTAGATATCATCTTTCAAGAAATGATCAAGGAAAGCTGCCCTGATATTTTAGAACCAGAGGGCAAAAGAGAAATTGAAAGAATCCACTGATCTCCTCCTGAAAGACATCCCCAAAGGAAAACTCCTAGGAATATTGTAGCCAAATTCTAGAGTTCCCAGGTCAAAGAGAAAATATTACAAGCAGCCAGAAAGAAACAGTTCAAGTATTGTGGAAACACAATCAGGATAACACAAGATTTAGCAGCTTCTACATTAAGGGACTGCAGGTCATGGAAGATAATATTCAAGAGGGCAAAGGAGATAGGATTGCAACCAAGAATCACCTACCCAGCAAAACTGAGTACAATCCTGCAGAGGAAAAAATGGTCATTCAGTGAAATAGGGGACTTTCAAGCATTCTTGATGAAAAGACCAGAGTTGAATAGAAAATTTGATTTTTAAATACAAGACTCAAGTGAAACATGAAGAGGTCTACAGGAAAGAGAAATCTTAAGAGACTTATTAAGGTTGAACTGTTTGCATTCCTTTATGGAAGTAAAATTTCTGACTGGTGCTTATCCCTTTTAAATGCCAATACTTTTTAAAAAAATCATTCTTTTAATTCAGTGAACATTTGTGAAGTGCAAGAAATTGTACTAAGATCAGAATTAAATAGTACTCATCCTCCCAAAACAAACAAACAAAAAAGAGAATATTGCATTAGAAGATCTCTGTTCCTTTATAGTAGTGTCTGCTCAATTGTGTGTGATGCTGCCTATGACTGCTTAATACTTGAATTCTTCCTTGTCTCAATGCTTACAGTATTTTTTCTTTGATAGGTACACTCTGGATCTTGGCAATGATGTTCCCCCAAATTTTTATTTTAGGATTTCTTTAGTGGATTCTTTCTACTTCTACTTTGTCCTTTGATTCTAAGAAGTCTTGGCAGTTTTCTTTTAAGCTTTCTTGAAATATGATGTCCAGGCTCTTTTTATTTTTTTTTGGTCATGGCATTCAGATAACCCATTATTTTCAAATTTTTTTTTCAGCTCAATTTGTTTTTCAGATCTATTGTTTTTGCTATGATTTACCTGGAATTTTCTTCTTTTTTTTCCCAGCCTTTTGGACTCTGTTTTAATGTTTATTGTCTCATGGATTCATTAACTTCTCTTAATCTTTTCTAATTTTTAGGGAGTTTGTTGAGTAAAGTTTTATACATCATGTGCCAAGCTGTTAATTCCTTTTCAATTCTTTTTCTTTTTATTTTTTTGCCATAGCTTTCATTTCTTTTCCATTTTTTCCTCAAGTGCTCTTATTGCTTTTGTTTAAAAAAATTAAAACTCTTTCAACATTTGGCTTCAACTTTTACAGGAATTCTAATTAACTTTGTGATCAAGCTTTATTTTAATCTGTGGATTTGCTTGTAAATATTTTAGAATCACTCTCTTCTTTTTAATTTGTACTGTAAGCACTCATGATATCATAATATCTCTTTATAGTGGGATTAGTTTTTTTTAAAATTTTTGTTTGTTCATTACTCCAAGCCTACTTCTTGCCTTTGGATTTGATATTAGGGATGAACTCTATACCTTTATGGAGGGAAGATCTGGGGTAGTCCTATTGCTTATTGAGTATTGTGTTATTCCAAGATCTCAGGCTAAGCCTGGGTGCCTCAAATTTTCAATGCCCCCAAAGGAGTCTGATTCAGAGTAAAATCTGATTGATGTTCACCTGACCTGAACTGTATCCTGGGTTTTAGACTGAGCAACAGTATAATGCTGCTGGACTTAGTATTAGTTATCTAGGCAATTCTGCTAATTCTGAGTAACTGAATTGCAGTCTTCTCTTTGGTGTAGGATTCCTGTCCTATGTATTCTTCTGCAGGCCGCAGTAGATACTGGAATAGATCCAGCTCTGCACCTGGGCTCTGAATCATATCACTGCTGGCTTCTGCATGCCACCTCCAGCACAGGTCCATTTCTGAGTTTGTCCTGAATCAGTGAACTGGATAGTAAGTACAAACCTGCCAGTTGGTACCTGTTCCCATTGTAGTGCCATTGTATGGGTCTGGGGGTGCCCCAATAGGGGTCTAGGACCTTCTCTGGCCCTGGTAAATAGCCTTTGTCTGGACATCGCAATGTTGCTCAGGCAGTGTCTTCTTGCCCTGACTCCATTCCCAGTTTCCACAGACCTTGCTGTTTGTCCCTCTATGCCAATTTAGGTTAAACAAAGGACTCAGCTATGATGTTTTTTCCTGGATTTCTCCATCAGAATTCAGTCTGGAGCATTTTTTGACCTATTTGAAGGAATTTTGAGGACAGGGGCTTAGCCGCATTTTTTTTTTTTTTTTTGCTACTCTGCCATTTTGGCTCCTGTCATCTTAGCAAGAATTTTGCTTGTTGTCTCATGAAAATATTGAGTTGTATTTGTTCCATTCTACTTTTCAGGGAGCCCACTATTTGGGTAGCATTTTCCATCTTCTCTAATTGATCTACCAGTCCTTCTACATTTCTCCTCTAATATATTCTTTTTCTCTTCCTATTTCTTTACTCTATTAATATCCAAATGATAGAACAAAACTATTCCCAGTTTCTATGTTTGTCTTTCTTTATTATTTCTTTGACCCTTGAAGACACCAAAATTCTTCAGGGATGCTTGTTTCTTCTCCTCTCATCAGAACATCAGCACTCCATCATCATTTAGCATTTTTTACTTGCTCAAATGCAATTACTTTTCTGGGGCAGCTAGTTGGTGCAATGAATAGAGTGCTGGGCCTCGAGTCAGAAGACCTGAGTTTAAATCCAATCTTAGACATTTAATAGCTGTGTGAGCCTGGGCAAGTCACTTAACCCTGTTTGCCTCAGTTGCCTCATCTGTAAAATGGTCTAGAGAAAAAAATGTCAAACTACTTCAGTATCTTTGTCAAAAACATCCCAAATGGGGTCACAAAAAGTGGAACACAATTGAAATGACTGAACAAATTAATTTTCTAAGTTTCTTTTATCTCTTATATTATATTCCAACTTTTTTTTTAGGAGTGCTTGAAAATCCTCTGTTCTACTAAAAGTGTATTCCCCACCCCCCACCCCATAAAGACCATACTCAGTTTTGTAGGATAAGCTAGTTGTAAGCCTTTTTCTATTTTCCTTTTAGAATATTGACTTCCATTATATTCTCTCTTTTATTGTAATTGTAACATACTTTTCTGTAACATTTACTGTGGTCTCTTGGTACATAAACTATTTTGAGCTACATATGGTATTTTTTTTCATTCACCTGGAAATTCTGGACTCTGGCTCTGCCATTCCTAGGAATTTAGAGTTTAGGCTTTAGGAAATGACTAGAGGATTCTTTCTACGTTTACTTTGCCTTCTAGTTCTAATAGGGGCTATTTTCTTTTATAATTCTGAGGAGTATGATATTCATATATTCTTTTTAGTGATGGTTTTTGGGGAGTAAATAATACTTCAATTATCTCCTCTCAATCTGTTTTCTAGGCCCATTGATAGTGAATACTTTATACAACTATTTTTTTCAATCTTTTATTATTTTTTTTACTATTTTTTGTTGTCTCATAGAATCATTGAGTTATCATTACTCCATTCTATTTTTCAAAGTCTGCTATTTGAATAAGGTGTTTTTATCTTCTGTTCTAAAGTAAGCTGTTGATTAACTTTAATTTTTATTTAAAGAGCTCTAATTTCAATTTTATCTCTTGTTTTATTTCTTCTAGCCACTCTTAGAATACATGTGGATAAGCTATTCTTTTCTTTGGGGCTCTCCTTTTGTTATAGTGTTACTTGATTATTCTGAGTTTCTCTTAACCCATTTTATTTATTCGTTGTTTTGGAGAGTTTTCAGCAAGTAGATGAGCAGTGGATAGAATACTGAGCCTGAAGTCAGGCAGACCTGAGCTCTAAGTCTAGCCTTAGATACTCTTTAGCTGTGTGACCCTAAACAAGCTCTGTATCAATCTCTTCAGATGTAAAATGGAGGTAATAATAGCAACTACCTCCAAGAATTGTAATAATCAAATGAGATAATATTTACAAAGCTCTTAGTATAGTGCCTGGCATATAGGTGCTATATAAATTCTAGCTATTATGATTGTGGTTATGATGATTACTATTATTATTAATCTCATATCCCAAGGCTCAGTTCCTAGTTTGGGACTTTGTACTAGAGCCAGTCTCTAAATTTTTTTATGCTCTTTGAAGCATAGGCATGTGTTAAGTAGGTACTGTTTGGTCCTATTCCCTCTGTAATCTGGATCCCACAGTTCTAAATGAGGTGGCTAGTACTAGGTCCTACCCTATGCTACAGTATTTGGCTTCTGTCTCCCTCATCTGGTATCCCAACAAGGATTTTAGCCTTGGTCTCATTTCTTCTTTTCCTTGTACAATCCCCAGTTAAGAATTGGCTCTACCCCCTGATTTAGTTGGTATAGGCCCCAACTATCAGAAATACTATTCATCTCAGACCTCCTGCCTGGCATTCCTCCCCCATCTTTTCCCTCCTCTACTTGGTGGTTGAAATTTAGATGTTTAATGGGACAGCTGAATTCCTCTAGGCCTTTTCACATTGCTGTGTCTCTGAGTGCTTCCATGAATATTCTTCTTCACCCTGACTCTCTGTGCAATGATATATTAGGGACTGGCACTTTCCTTTGCTGTTGCTGTGGCAATCCAGGGCCAAGATTCTGCTGGTTTTCAGCCTAATTTAGGGGAACTCAAGATGGCTTTCTCCCTATACCCAACCCAGCCTATTCCTGTTTAGAGGACCTGCAGGTTTTAGGTGCTATTTATCAAGCATCAGATTGACCTTGGTGTCTCCTCTATTTCTCAGAGCTCCTTCAACCTTTAGGCCTTGTTTATTGGGTCTCATGCTGGCTTCAACATCTCTTGCATAACTCTTCTTTGAGTGTCCTCTGACTTCTGGTCATTCTGTTATATAGCCTTGGACTGTATGAAATATTTTCCAGATACATCTATCTACCTACCTACCTACCTACCTACCTATCTATCTATCTATCTATCTATCTATCTATCTATCTATCTATCTA
>NW_020950326.1:19012097-19020091 GCF_900497805.2 Vombatus ursinus | reverse complement strand
CTATCTATCTATCTATCTATCTATCTATCTATCTATCTATCTATCTATCTATCTATCTATCTATCCATCCATTCATTCTTTTGGTTTCTTGAGCACTGTTCCATCTGGTGCCTTTTTAGATCTTTGCTGTGAGAGTTGGGCTCCTCTAGGCATTTTCACATCACAATCTTAAGTGGAAATTTAAGTTCTTGAAAAACATGTATTATTGTCCCAATATCCTTGGGCTGCTTCCTTATAGTAACCAGGGACTAACTACACCAGTAAGTCCCTACTTTTATCTTACTAAAATGTTTTCTATTTCATTTTGAGAAGTACAAATGGAGAACATTCAGTCACAATAAATCACTTTTAAAATGGAAAAAAATATTGTTTTTGCTATATAAAAAATCAAAGCTAATCCTTCAAAAATTTCCCTGATTTTGGGAAGTTCCTCAGTGCAATCATCTATGTTCAAGTTTTTGTGAGCATTGTTGTTATCCTTAAAATGTACTTGGAGGCCCTGAAATGTTAGAGACCCAGAATATCCTGTGTTGTGTGAGTCATACAACTATTGGGGGTATTTTAGGAACTTTTGAGTGAATGCCTTACATCATGTAACACCTGCAAGTTAAAGGAAGGTAATCGGTGATTTTTCCATTTTGCAGCCTCCACTTCACTTGTCAGCTGTGGAAAAAGAGAGACATGACGCTTTGATATAACTGTAGCTGGTGCTGATGGGAAGCTTTCAAAGGCCATGTTATTCTATCATGACTCATTCCTTGGCTTTACAGATTATGGATGGAAAGGAAAATATCTGTGTCACAGTGAAAAAGCCCTGGATGAGGAGTCAGAAGATGTGGGTAGTAGTTCCTTCTTTGTTATTAAATAGCTTTGTAATTTTTTGGGAAAATAACTTTGCCATTCTTAATCAAATCACTGCCTCTTTTGGCCTCAGTTTCTTCAATTTTAAAATGAATCAATTGTATTAAATTAACTTTAAAATCTACTCCAGTGAGAAAATTGTATTGTTCTTGAGACACTAATTAGTTCCTCCTCTAAAATCAAATCTGAAAGTAGGTCTGAGGCTTAGAGAGCAACATAAATGTTGTTTCTTTTACACTGTAAATCATGATTAAAAGACAGCTCTGGAAAAGGATGTCATTAGCGACAATGTTTAAAAGAATTGTAGTAAAGTTTTAGTGCTCATTTATGGTAATGGGACCTCTAACTTTTCATTGTTAGACATAATTCTGAAATTTGTGCAATTGCTATTATCAATAAAATGGAACTCTTTATGATTATTCACATTTTTACTATGAGTACTATAATGCCACTGTGAAAACTGTAATATCACAACTTTAAAAGATCCTTGTTTTCATTGTATGGAAATTCCTTTCATTGATGTAGATTACAATCCATCTCTGTTTTAGTAGATGATCTTTATGAGTTAGTATGGCCCCCCAAATTTATCACCTGTTGATCATCCTGATGATGCTGAGCTTCTCTGAATGGCAGAGCTTTGAATGAGCTTTGAATGGCAGATGTACATTGAATTGGTAGGCCCATCAATGAAGCTTTTCAGTCTTGGTTGAGCCTACCCTAGCTTGTATTTCTTTGGCAAAGTGTTAACTAACTCAGGGGACATCCCAATGCCATGATGAAGCATTACAGTAGGATTTTAGTGAAAGAATAGCAGCAATGACAATGAAATAATAATGATAGCTTGAAAAGCAGCATGGAGGCTGGCTTTAGAGTCAAGAAGACCTGTGTTCAAGTACTAACTCTTGCCTTGTGAACTTAGGCAGTTCATGTAACTTACTTGGGCCTCACTTTCCTGATCTATAACATGATGAACTAAACTAAACGGCCTTTAAGGTTGCTTAGATTTATAAATTTATAAATCTCTGAATGTCTCAAGCATGACAATATAATTTATTGGAGAATAATCTTAATGAGGAATATAAGGAGGAGAGAGCTGAAATAAACAATATTGCCCAGAGAACTTCTTTTTGATAAGTTCCAATTTTAACAGCAGATATACCAAAAAATGAAAGAAAAGGTATAATTTTAAAGGTATTGCAGACCTATAAGAGTACATCAAGAAAGCTAGTAACCAATGCTCTCTATAATTTATTAAATTATTAAATTAAATTTATTAAATTTATTAAAAATTTTCTAATTTTAAATTATTATTAAATATTAAATATTTATTATTAAATATTAATTTATTCTAATTTTAAATTATTAAATTATTCTATTAAAATATTCTAAATCACTATTGATTAGAGAAATGCAAATCAAAACAACTCTGAGGCACCACATCACACCTATCAGATTGGCTAGCATGACAGAACAGGAAAATGATAAATGCTGGAGAAAATGTGGGAAAATTGGAACACTAATACATTGTTGGTGGAGTTGTGAACTAATCCAACCATGCTGGAGAGCAATTTGGAACTATGCACAAAGGGCTATAAAACATGCATACTCTTTGACGCAGCAATACTACTTCTAGGTCTATATCCCAAAAAGATCATAAGAATGGGAAAAAGATCCACAGGTACAAAAATATTTATAGCAGCTTTTTTATGGTGGTAAAGAATTAGAAATTGAGGGGATGCCCATCAGTTGGTGAATGGCTGAACAAGTTGTGTTATATAAATGTAGTTGAATATTATTGTACCATAAGAAATGATGAGCAGGCAGACTTCAGAAAACCCTGGAAAGACTTGAATGAACTGATGCTGAGTGAAGAGAGCAGAACCAGGAGAACATTGTACACAGTAACAGCCGAAATGTGTGATGACTCATTTTGATAGACTTACCTCTTCTTAGTAGTACAAGGATCTAAGACAACTCTAAAGCACTCATGATGTCCACATCCACATCTGTCCACATCCAGAAAAAGAACTATGAGTCTGAATACAGATTGAAGCATATCATTTGCTCTCTCTTTTTCCTTTTTCTTTTTTTTTAATTTCTTCTGCCTTTTCCCATTGGTTCTAATTCTTCTTTACAACATGACTAATGTGAAAATAGGTTCAATATGAATGTATATGTAGAACCTATATCAAATTGCACACTGTCTTGGGATGGGGGGAGGAGAGAGATGGGGAGAAAATTTGGAACTCAAAATCTTATGGAAGTGAATGTTGAAAACTAAAATAAATAAATAAATAAATGTGCAAATAAATAAAAAGGAATGCTAGTAGCCAAAATGAACTTAGTTTGCAAGAATAAAAATGTTGAAGGGCAGCTAGTTGGTTCAGTGGATAGTGCTCTGCCTTGGAGTCAGGAGGACCTGAGTTCAAATCTGACCTCAGACACTTGACACTTACTAGCTGTGTGACCCTGGGCAAATCACTTAACCCTAATTCCCTCACCAAAAAACCAAAACAAAACAAAAAAACAAAAACAAAGGAAATAAAAATAAAAGAAGGATTAGATTTTAGGGGCAGCTAGGTGGTGCAGTGGATAGAGTACTGGCTACCCAGAGTCAAGAGGACCTGAGTTCAAATCTGACCTCAGACACATAACACTAGCTGTGTGACTCTAGGCTAGTCACTTAACCCCAATTGCCTCACAAAAAAATGTTGAATCACTGTGTCTCATCACCAGAGAAACAACTAAACTTTTTCTTTCTTTTTAAGGTACTATTCATAAAAAAGAATAAGAACCAAAAATAAACAGGCCCATTATTTCAAGTAGATGCTGTAATATTAACAGATAAAAGAGAAAAAAAGGAATAGCTTAATACGTATTCATTATTGAGAACAGTGTCAAACTGGAAAAAGGACAAATAGAACTAAGAGATGAAATGCAAGATGAAGAGAAAATATGGAGGGAACCTAGTTGTACTAAATAAATTTAAGTGTCTAGGCAGAGACGAAACTATTAAAGTAGTCATTCCTTTGGATTAAGGCATCTTGTAAAAATGCAAATAGTACCTGGGAAAGATAATACATAATACTGTCTTATTAGCATCTCTAGTTATTCAATAGGACTTTAATTGGGGGAGGGGGCTCATCTGGGATTTGATGGGGTATATGTTCATGGAGAACTACTAGCATCTCTGGTGTGAGGGCTTATTGAGCCCTTTTCAGGGCTGTTTATCCACCTTTGGTTTCCACTCTCACCCAACTCTCATCTGTGGCTCCAAGAAGCTGTAGTATGTTCAACAGCCATGCCCTGGTAAACTGTCTCAGTAGTTGGGTGGAGGGTAACCTATGGGCCTCAAACCTATTGGCAAGTTAGAAGGATATCTACCCCAAACACATGAAGACTCCTCTCTCCCAGTGAAATAGACAGATGAGAACAATTCATTCTAACAGCCTTGAAGGCGGCTGACGTATGCACTGTGGAATGCTTAGAGCTTGGTCAGGCATCAAAGATACCAAAGTCACTCACTACATCCTGGGCATTGCCAGTCATCTTGACTTTTGTCCTGAAATTGGACTTAGGAAGAAAAAGTGAGACTGATGACTTTGAGCAATTCTGCCTTACTTAAAGCAAGTCAAGACTTCATCCATGATATCATTAGTTCTCTTCAAAACTTAAGGATGAGCAACAAGGATGGAATGGGACAGAGGACAAGCAAATTTTGATGGTGAAAATGAGTGTTGTTGCTAGCACAAGACAATCTGTTTCCCCACTCTGTACTTTTGATCTTGCTGGCCTCTAGGCCTAGACTGCTCTGCTCCCTTATCTATGCCTCTTAGCTTTGCTGGCTTCCTTTGAGACTCAGCTCAAGTTTCTACTTCTGCAGGAGATCTTTTTGTCCTTCTCCCCATTCAGTGGGGAGATAATCTTTCATTTACTTTGTATATGTATATGTATATATATATATATACATACATATATATATATATATATACACACACAATTATTTATATGATTCTATTACATGATTCAGTTCCATTTTCACATACAATATGAACTTGTCAAAGGAAGGACAATGTTATTGCCTTTCTCATCCCCAGTGACTAACACAGTGCCTATGACATATTAAACGCTTAATATTTGTTGACTTACTAACCAATTGATTTCATATTTTAAGCTCATTATGACATAATGTAGGCCTTTCTTGAAATTCCTTGAATTCAATTACTTAAAATTCTTATTTTCTACAAATGTTTAAATTCTTCTTTGTATCATGGATTTTGAGTTAGAACTGATCACATAGGGCATCTAGCTCAACCTCTTCATTTTACAGATGATTAAGCTGAAGTCTAAGGACTTTATGTAGCTTGCCTAAGCTTATATGTGTAGTCAATTCAGAACCAGTGTGATTTTCACAGTGCTGTGCTATTTATTTTTTTCCTTCTCTCTTTAAAAAAATAATTTCATAGTTATTCAAGAACAATAGAGACAAACTTGGGCAAAGCTTTTCAAATGTTTCAATGACACCCTATAGACTGACATTGTTCCTTTGACATGAATCATCTTCTTGAGAAAGGGACAGGGATTCCAGAGAGAGCAAGTTGCAGGGACTCTGGCCTCCCTTAAATCATGACCATTACTATTTCCCAACACCATTCATAAACCCTTTGAGATTTCCTAAGTGCTTTGCAATTGGTGGTTAACCATTTAGTACATTAAGTGGCTCCTATTTTATTATAGTTTGGCTTCAGGTAAAAGGCTATTTATTTCTCCTTTTATTTCATAAAGGAGGGGCCAAAGAGATTGTTTCAGGAAACTGATTAAATTAAGTGATGGAGTTTGAAAAATTGCCACCAGCAATGCTACCAAATGTTGCACTACCACTATAAAGACTAGAGCCAAGAAAAACATTTACTTTATTACATGAGCTTCAGTGAGCAAGGAAAAGAGTCCACAATCAGGATAGCTCTACTTAGCATTTATGTAGCATCATGTGCTTGAGAGGAAGTAAATCATAATGGTGATTAAAAAAAAAGAATGGATTGGATAACACTACAAGTTAAATTAAACATTGAACAAAAAACAGTGAAAAAATGAAAGTTGTGAGCTGAAAAGGAAAAACAATACATTTCTAGAGGAGGGAGAAAGAGAGAGAGAGAGAGAGAGTATGTGTGTGTGTGTATGGAGGGTTGTGGATAGGAGAGGAAGAGCAAGACAATGGAACACTTCTTAGAAGAAAATTCTTTAAAAACTGTGATATAAATTCATTTTATTAAAAGGACAGACCTAAATTGCCTTAAAAACATCCCTTTACTTGGGCCTCTAATATTTCTATTATTGCTTTATAGGTTAGCATGAGGTACATACAGCAATGTGTATTGAAGGACTAGATCATTTATATATTTCCATTTAATTACTTGAAGTCTATACAGACACACAAAAAAGGAATTTCAGCAATTCATTCCTGGAAAACTACATTTGCTTAACAATCCCTTCAGTTAGAAAGATTAAAGGATTCAGGGTGTTTGCTCTGGAGCTTTTCAAACATACCCCTGGGGTGATGGAGTAAAGTGTACCAAAGCAGAGTTACATAGGCCTTATCACAGACTCATTTAATATAGAGAATTGGCAAGGCACAAAGTATAGCAACAGCCCACAAAACACCAAGAGAAAAGAGAGGGAAGACTTGGGGATCTCAATAATACAACCATGGTCTTCCCAAACTTAGGAGACTCACTTGGGTCAAAGTCCCTTTTCAAGGCACGTGCTACAGAACTCTACTATAGTGGTTTATATTTCCTTCCCCTTGCATCTCCCACTGCAGGCTGCTTTTATTTACTCATCTTGGTATAAGGTTTGCTGAAATAGTTTTGTTGCAGGTGGAAAATGGCTGTGCCATGCTCCCAAAACTGTGCAATGGAAGGATGAAACTTGTACAAGAAAAATAATTAGAACAAAACTCAAGGCAGTTCATAAAAAGGGACTATAGGAGCTGAAGGAAGAAAGAGACCAGTATTACTGCAACCATTGGGACAACTTCAAGGGGAAGACAGGATTGATCTTGAATGATAGGCACTACAAGGACTACAACAATGTAAATAGAACACGGAAAAAACAAAACCGAATAATGTGTAAATAGAATGACTAAGCTTGTTCTTAAGAAGAGATGTCTTCTTTCTTCTTAGAGGTGGTGACTATAGATGTGGAACTTTCCATATATTATCAGACTTGTGTGCCATATTGTTTGGCTTTGCTCAACTGTTATATATTTTTCATCTCTCTCTCTCTCTCTCTCTCTCTCTCTCCCTCTGTGTATAATAAGGAATAACTTGCTGAACATGGGTAGGGAGGAGAGGTACATTCAGAAAATAATATTAAAAGCAAAATACATCATAATATTTTCTTAAAAAAAGGAATATAGGGTGGATTTGTAAATGAAAAGGGAGAGGAGGGTAAATAAGTAACACTTGTTTAAGTAATCAAATTCTACATGTACTATAAGCATGCTGTATTATAGGGCCCAATCAAATAGCCTTTAAAATATATGGATAAAGTCTATTACAGAGCAGTAATTATCAAAACAATCTGGCACTGGGTAAGATATAATATGGATGATCAATGGAATAGATCATGTACACAAGAAATGGCCACAGTAACATAGTATTTGATAAAACCAAAGATCCAAGTTATTGGGTCAAGAACTTACTATTTGACAAAAAGTTACTGTGAAAAATGGAAAAAAGTCTGGTAGAAACTAGGCATAGACCAACACCTTGCACCGTTTACCAAGATAAAGACAAAATGGGCATATAATTTAGACATAAAGTGTGATATTGTAAGCAAATTAGGGGAGCATAGAAAAATTATCTGTCATCTGTGGATTAGGAAAGAGTTTATGACTAAACAAGAATTATAAGAAATAGAATAAACTATTTTTGATTATGGCTAATTAAAAAGTTTTTGCACAAACAAAACCAATGCAGCCAAAATCAGAAGAAAAGTAGGATTTTGGGAAAAATTTACAGCAATTTTCTCTGATAAAGGTCTCATTTCTCAAATATTTAGGGAATTGAACCAAATTTATACCTATCTCTCTCTCTCTCTCTCTCTCTCTCTCTCTCTCTCTCTCTCTCTCT
>NW_020950326.1:18933044-19012087 GCF_900497805.2 Vombatus ursinus | reverse complement strand
TCTCTCTCTCTCTCTCTCTCTCTCTCTCTCTCTCTCTCTCTCTCTCTATCTATCTATCTATGCCATTCCTCAATTGATAAATCATCTAAGATAGTTTTCAGAAGAAGGAATAAAAGCTATGTGTAGTTATATGGAAAAATGTTCTAAATCACTGATAATTAGAGAAATGCAAATTAAAATAACTCTGAGGCACAACTTCATGTCTATCAGATTGGCTAACATGAAAGAAAAGGGATATGACTGATGCTTGAGGAAATTTGGAAAAATAGACTCCTCAAGGCACTGTTGGTAGACTTGTGGATTATTACAACCATTCTGGAGAACAAATTGGAACTATGTCTAAAGGGATATAAAACTGCATGCCCTTTGATCTGGTAACACCTCTACTATATCTGTATTCCAAAGAGATCAAAGAAAAAAGAACGGGATACATATGTACAAAAATATTTATAGTGGCTCTTTTTGTGGTAACAAAGAATTGGAAATTGAGAGAGTGCCCATCAATTGGAGAATGGCTGAACAAATTAGGGTATATGATTGTAATGGAATACTATTGTGCTACAAGAAATGACAAACATAATGGTTTCAGAAAATAAAAAAAAACTGAGAAGACATATAAACTGATGCAAAATGAATGAGCATAACCAGCAGAATATTGTATACAGTAATAGCAATATTGTAACAATAATAAATTGAGAGAGACAGCTGCTCCAATCAATACAATGATCAATGACAGTACCAAAGAACTTATGATGAAAAATACTATCCACCTCCAGAGTGAGAACTGATGAACTCTGAGTACAGATTGAAGCATCCTTTTTTCACTTTGTTTTTCTTCCTTTTGGGGGGAACCTGGAAAAATGTTTTGCATGACTTCATATGTATAATGGATATTGATTTACTTGCCTCCTCAGGGGGTGAGGGAGGAGATGGATGGAGTAAAAGAATTTGGAACCAAAAATAAAAATAAAAAATATTGCCGCAAAAATAATATTTGAAATTCTTTTTATGTACTTGTACTAGGAGGTACTTTTAATGGCCATTACTTTAATATACTTTATCATAAACTGTAATCCAATAGAGCAGGGGTTGTCTGTATTTGTCAGTCCCTGGATGGTGCATCAGTGTTAATGGTCAATGAGTTCATCTAATACGTAAATAATGGCTATAGCCTAAGAGAGATGATAAGTGAAAAGTGAAATTAGCTCAAGAACTGGGACAACACAATAGGACAACAATGCAATAGGATTCCTTTTCTAGAGATGTGAGTGACCACAGGGCTGCAGGTATACATCCAGTTATAGACAGGAAGCAGAAAACAGCACTGGTATTCCCATAAGACAGCAGTAGAAAAAGTTCTGCAGAAGTACAATTGGTCAAGATCATGTCCACATAGCACCAAAGAGGGGAGTTCAATTGATGTCTTATTATTTTGGGCAATGTGGGGAACTAATTTGCAGGTGTTATGTATCATAGCAAGAACCCTGGGCTTTAAGTCAGACAACCTGAGTTTGAGCACCAGCTCCAACATTTATCATATGTGTGACCTGGGAAAGGTAATTTAAACTCTCAGATTGTAATTTCCTCATCTATAAAATGTTGGTAATAGTACTTGCACTATCTACTTCATGGGGATATAGTAAGGATAAGTGAATTTAAGTCAACCCCTATTACAAAGTGGTTCCTTTGCATTTTATCATCATCATCATCATTATCCACTCCCTGAATGAGGGTAAGAAAAAATAGTGAGTGAAGTGTAATTTAACCCACAGCACATTCCTTCTAGCCTTGACTTTGTAGCATTGTTCTCAATAGCATTTGTAGCATTTGGTTCTTCCCTTCTACTGCTTATGTCACACTACCTTTATATTTTAGTCACATTTGCATTTTAGAGCTAAAATTGACTTTAGAACTCATTTCAATCTAACCATTTCACTTTACCCAGAAAACTGAGTCTCTGAAAGGTTGCCAGTGTTCAACTTGCTTAATAACAGAACTGAGACTACACCCAGGTCTCTCCTTCCCCTTAAAAAAACATACACTGCCCCTTAACTGAATGCTTTTTTCTACAATATGGTTCTGTCTCCTTTCAATGATAATTTCCTCTGTGAAGTATACACAAATCAGGTCATGAAGCAATAGCTTACTGTCCATGACTCTACAATTCTATAAGTTTTTATGTTCTCCCAGAGATAATCAAGCTTGGGATTTTTTTTCCAATGGAAGAAGGAAAGTGATATCTCTCAAATAGGAAGATTATATCTCTCAAATTCATTCTCCTTTCATTTCCACCTGCACCCCATCTCTTAGCACCCCTTGCTTTCATGCATGAAACACTTTTCCTTTGTTTTCCCTACACACTTTCTTTGTTCCAGACAAATTACCCTATTTGCTGTTCCTCCTCCATAACTCCCTATCTTATAATTCTCTGCCTTTGCACGAACTACTCTTCATGCATGGAATGTACTCAGTCCTCATTGCTTCATCTGAGAATCCCTAAATTCCTTCAAAGTACAGATCAAGCGCTACACTAGACTTTCTCTGATCACCCTAATTTATTTGCTAGTGCCCCATCACCCTCAAAATTAGCTTGAATTTACTTGGTATGTGTGTTTACTTACATATGTATATGTTGTCTCCCTCCTTCCCAATATCATGTGAGATCCTTGAGGCTAGGAACTTTTCATTTTGTATTTTTCTCTCCCATCCTAGCAGTGACTGGCACGTAATAGGCACTCAGTAAATGTTTGTTGAATCAAGGAATGAATCATTTACAGAAGGAAAATATTGAGACAAACTTCCTCAAAATTCTTCCTACATAAAAAGGGAAAAGCAGAGCTGAAACACTACAGCTGTGTATATATAGAATCAAAACATCTGGATGAAAAGTGAATTTCTGTCCATCTGGCTATAGAAACCCAAAACTTATTTCCCCCCTTTCTATACATGTGCTTTATTGATAGGGATAATCAGCCTATATGACTTTGAATCCAAAGTTTTGGCATATGGAGACTCTCAGGTTTTTTTCATAAAGTATAGAGGAATTGAAAGTATTCAGGAGAATGCAAGCAAGTTCTAATAGAACATATTTTGCATTTGACCTTAATATATCTTGATGATATGTAGGATAAAGTGGTTAGCATCTCTGTGACTAAAAATGTCTGGGTATCTCAGTAATCATACGCTGTAGTAAGTCTTACTTCAGACATTTAGACTTTTGAATAATTTTTTCTCCTACTAAGTTCTAGTAGGAACTAACTTCCTACTTTGAGTGTTACAGTAATTTTATGGGGATGTTATGGGAATGAATCCTGGGTTCTGGAAGGCCACTACAGCAAAGTACAACCTCTGGCAATTTAATCAAATTTGAAAATCATCAGTAAGTCCAGAAAAGAGAATCTGTCATCAAGGCATAAACCATACAATAAACATTTATTAAATTCTTATTATGTCTAGAGAATTTTAGAGATGAGGAAATATATAATTTAGACCAATCCTCTGCCCTCTAAGAGCTTACAGCTTAGCTAAATTTGGAAAGGCAAATCATCAGAAGGTTGGACAATTGAGGATCATTTTTTTTTCAGTCACAGGAACTTCCCAAGACTACTGGGGCATTTACTAAGCAACATTGTGTTATATATAGTAATAGGTACTAGTAACACAAAGACAAAAATAAAACTGTTCTTACACACAACTGGAATGGATAACTTAAAGCTTTTCATGACCATGTGGAGCCACAGAGAGAGCAGAAAGGGGGACTTTTAACTCTTAGGATAATACTTTTACTATATTTGTAGATTGGACCTTTTTAATTTGTAGACTATTTCTTTAACCTAGATTTACCAAGTATTTTGTAGGTGATATTGTATTAAGACATTAATATAGGCTAAGTGGCACAATGGTTAGCAATCTGAGCTTGGCATCAGAAAGACCTGAGTTCAAATCTATCCTTATACATTTTATCTATGTGAACCCAGATGAGTCCACTTAAGCTCTGCTTGCCTCAGTTTCCTTACCTATAAAATGTGAATAATAATAGTACCACCCTTGTAGAGTTGCTGTGAGGATCAAATGAGATAATGATTATAAAGTGCTTTATAAACCTTAAAGTAATATATAAATTCTAAATTATTGTTATTTCCTCTTAAACTTTTGACAAGATTCCCATGCCCACTCCCAAACACACTTTGGAATGCCAGTTTCAAGGGCTAAAACTGTAAGGTGTTTGATTATTTTAGATTCAGTATTCAGAAAATGTTGTTTATATCTGCTGGCTTCCTGCTTTTGTGTATATCAATATTTATTGCTAATTCAAGGTCAGAATTTAACCTCAGCTTTACTTGGTCAATACATGTTTCTTAGAGCAATAAATCCTGTAATCGCCACTGTCCCAATCAATATCTTCTTATTATCTTATCTTCTATGAGTGAACACTTCTAAACTGCAGACTTTTAGAGACTCAGGGAACCAGTTCCAAGAATGGAGCTCTGCAAAAGGTAGATGACTTGGATATAAGACCTTCTGAATCTGTGCTTTTAACCTGACAATGGAAACCATGTTTAACTTCTTTAGAATATAATTGTTAATTAGTCAGTCAATAGCACTTTTCAGGTGCTTGCTATGCATATAGTTCTCAGTCATTTATTCATTGGTCCAAAGAAACCCCATAGAATCCTAGACTATTAGTTGGAAGAGATCTTGGGGGTCAACTAGTCCAATTTCCCTTCAGATGTGATGATTCTAAAAATCTCTTCCATCACTAACAATCTATAATTCTACATCATTTATCACAACTAGTGGGAAGCTTGCCCACATCTTCATGAAGATAAATTGTATTAAATGCCACTATCTGGCCTCAATCAAGCTAGTAGTAAATAAGAGCACATGATGGTATTAAATATGACACATCTCTTTAGCTATGTCTTTGTCCTACACATGTTCAGTGATTACATAGACCTGGGCTTTATCCTTTAGATGTTCCACAAACTTTTGGGAATGGAAGTTATGTACTTTTTCATTTTGGTAAAACTTTATTTAACTGTTCCACAAAGTTATCTAAGGATCTAAGGTTATCAAAGGATCTAACTGCAGATACCATAAACAAAGTTGGACAGGTTCTCACTCTCTTCCATAATGCTCTCGTCAGTGCCAATGTTGTGGTTTGCCAACAAGCTATTCATCGCTCACTGATGCAGGCTAAGTGCTCTTGTCTTGGATCTCTGGCTTCGCCAGTTTGGGTGTGTAGCCATAGAGTGATGTGTAGATGTGAATTTGAGCTTAACATTCATACCTTCCTCAGGTTATTTTCAACTGCAATATGCAGGTGTACCAACTCAGTTTGGGGATGTAAAACTTTTTGCCACAAGACCAATAAGTGACTTGAGTTTCTTGACAACATAATCTCTGTTCCCCTGGAAAACACTTTAGGTATTGAGAATGCATGTTGTGTTCTGACCCTTTAATTCTCCTTACCTTTATGTCCTTAACTTCATTCACAAGGACTAGAATTTATGGTCATGCTTCTTGAATGTGTCCCTTTACTTTTTATATGTAGCCTTATTGTCTGATGTGCTCTTTTTAAAGGAATTTGAAGACTTACAGAATGAATTTCTGTCCATGCTGTTCTGAATCATAATCTGAGGATGTAGAATCTGAACCTCAGTCTGAATCCTTAGAAACTTAATCTTGATCCTCCATCTTTCTGAGAAACTTGCAACTTTTCTAGATAATTCATTAGATCCAGATTTTTTGTGCTGAGACCATCCTTATCTCACTCTGAAGGAAAGCCTTCTGAGCTCTCATTCTTCTCATCATCCATGTGCAGACTGCTCAAGAATCTGTCTGTAGTTGGTGATCTGGGCATCCAAATCATGGTTGTATTTACAAATTATTTTATGTCAGATGTTCAGGATCTTTGAATTATTCTTGTTCTTATTTGCTTTGTCTTACCATGGCTTATTACCATTCTCCAGGGCATTCAATCTCCAAATGTAGGACTAAGTTTCATAGGAATGCAAACTCTTCAATATACTTAGTGACATCCCAAATCTTCATGGCATTCTGGATGCTCTTGATGAAGTTATTTGTCTCCTCAAAATTTTTGTCCTTGCCACTCTGAACAACCTTCTTAGTATCCTAACTTTACACAATAGTAATAACTGTTTGAGATAGTTGTCCTACAAAGATGGGCTTTGATAGCATCCTATTTCTGGATATGGGTAACTCCAATTTGTTATCTGAACTAATGGTGAAGTGCTAATTCTCTTCTCTTGGATCTCTGGCTTCTCCAGTTTGGGTGTGTAGCCATAGAGTGATGTGTATATAAGTAGGGAAGGTAGCTGTAGACATTAATGAAGTAGCAGGAAGGGCATGGGGATTTTGGACTGATCTGGTGCCAAATGAAGATTGTATCTTTCTGAAGTTTTCTTTAAAAAAAATTAGTGCTATTTAACACTATTCATTTGGAGTGAGTCAGATCAAATCCATGGATATGCTAATGCCATTTGCATTTGGAATACTTCTAAGGGCTTGATGCTGCTTCATTTTCCTGATAGAAGTTTTAAGTAGCCTCTAACAAGTAATGGTAGAAAAAGTACTCTGTCCTACTCCAGAATTCTAAGGCACTAAGTGTGGCTGAAATCTGTGTCAGTTTGAAATACTTCTTCTGAATATGCACTGATTTCATTGGTTCTTTGTATCTTGTGCTACCTATGCTATGTTTGTGTTCTACAAAGCAAGGTGGACTACTAGGAATTATTAAATCTATCAAGGATATGTACATAGCTCCTCCAAACAAGTAAGATCTCAATCTCTGCTTTTGAGGGACAGAAAGATGACTGAAACATGTTTTCTGCCCTCATTCATCTTATCTTATAGTGAAGGTAAGATGTATACAGAAATATAGGTTTGAATATAAACATGTAATAAGAGAAATTTACAATTCTGCACAAGTTTCAAGGAGAAAATAGTCACTTTTGGATTATACATCATGGAAATCAGGTGGATTTATTTGTTTTACTTTTTCCCCCCATATGCATCAGTCATTTTGACTGTTTGCCTTGGCAAAAAAGTAGGTGAGATCTGTTCCTTGACTTTTCTTCACCCTGTCTTCTTCTTTTTTGCCACCTAAGCTACCTGTTACCCCTCTTGGATTATATTGCTTGCTTTTTTTTTAATACTTCAACATCTTTCAAGCAAGAATGATCAATTAGTGAGAGCTTATGTACAACTTACTTTGTGTTAGCTCAATTATATATATTACAGCTCACCATGTGCTGTGCTCACTAGAGGATTTGAAAAGTTAGAGAAGAACATAGTATCATAAGGAAAGAAAAAAAATGATTATGGTGGACATCAACAGATCATGTCAGATGTGAGAAGAACATGTGGCCAAAACAGAATGTTAAGTATTGGTGAGTAATGGTAGGCAAATTTGGGTCAAGTGATTTGAGAGAGTAGATTAAAAATACTAGTAGTTACATTGGTTCAAACAGGACAAAAAGAAGATTCTAACATTTAGTTCTCTGTTTTAGGCCAAGATGCAGTGATGCAGCTTGAGTTAACTTCTCCACAGCAGATTGGATCCTTGAAGCAAGTATGTAAATATGTCCTATGCACTGTGTTTGAGGGACTTTTTACATCCAAGAGAACTTCATTTCTTATTTTAGCTTTACTGGGGAAGGACACTGACAATACTTTCATAAGAGTAGACTGAGGACAACTGTACTTATTTGTGCATCTGTTTAATAAAGCAAAAAATTACTTCAACAATCAGATGTCAGCTGACCCATTGCACTACATAAGGAACTTTTCATTTAGGAGCTGGGAAGTCTGGGTTTTTTAAAACGGAAATAGTTTGACAAAGAAAACTGTGAATGTGGTGCTGAGCTTCTTGGAGGAGGACCTGGGAAACCATATGATACCAATAAAGATTCAGACAGAATGAAATAATTTTTTTTAAGGTGGTTGGGGTTAAGCAACTTGCCCAAGGTCACACAGCTAGTAAGTGTCAAGTGTTTGGGCTGAGGTTGGATTTGAACTCAGGTCCTCCTGACTTCAGGGATGGTGCTCTATCCACTGCACCACCTTGCTGCCCAGGATGAAATAAATTTTAAAGGCACAGATGTGGTTGTTAGCAGAGGGAATATTGAAAACTATCAGTGATGATCAAGGAGTATGTCACTTTCTTTTGGCTCTGAGGCATCCTCTGAGTCATGACTCTGTGATAGAAGGAGCACCCAACCTTGGAGAAGGTAGCAGGTACTATAGCATCTTTAGGAGAAAGTCTGACTTTAGCAAGCACCAGAAAAATAAGGGATTATGAGAAGAAGAAATATACAATGACATGAGTTTGTTAATCATAGAAGAAAGTTCCAGGGAGCATGGTGGAAAGAGAGGGAAGAAGAAGAAATGACTGAGAAGGTATAGAGATGACATGGAAAGGGATGAGAATTTGGGGAGAGGTAGCAAAATAAAGGAATCCTTCTTCTTTAGGGAAAGAAATTTTCTGGTTCTAAATCATAGGGTCTAGAGGAGCAGGAGATAGTAATTTGCTAGCCATAGTGCATAAAACTATCAAAATATAGAGAACGTAAATCAATGATAAGGTTCTAATTAGAACAGTGTTCAAGGGCTTCAGCAGAGACTGACTCTGAGATGAAGCCTCTTCAGATGATTACAGTGGAGGAGGATAGTGGATTCTTTGACAGGCAAAATATCAACATTTGCAGTAATTATTGACAAACATTGGATGCTAACTCTATGAAGTACTGTCCATGGTGCTAGGGAGATCATGGGAGACCTGTGGTAATCATCCTATGTTCTTAAAGTATTTACTTCAGGGGAAGAAGTAGCAGTATGTGCATAGGCTTTGGCCCCTGATGTATCTAGTGATCCTGGGGTGATCCCAGGTGTTGAAAGAGATATTAGCCAATATCCCATTCCATGAATCAAAGAAGAAATGGATAAACAAGTTTTAAGGTTAAAACTTGCATTTTAGGAGGTGTCAGACCTGGTGGTATAGGTGGGAAATGTGATTTGGATTTGAATCTATGGGTTTATAGTCAAACAAGGTGGTCCAGACAGGGCTAGGTCAGGAGAAAAATGTGGAGGGAGGAGCAGGCACTTTGCCTAATAACTATTTGTAAGGCAGAGGAATTGTAAGGCAGAAATATATTTCTCCTATATCCCCACTCAGCCTAAAAGGAGGTTCAGGTTCAGGTTCAGGTAGTGCTATCCAGTTTAAAGAGAGGAATCTGCCTCATTGGGAGTGTTGCCCTGAGAGAAGGGACAGTATTGTGATGGCCACAGGACCATGGGGATGGTATTCTGGGAGCAATCAGGTGACTGGTACTCTGAGGAGTTGTGAGTAGGGGAGGGGGAAGTAATCCTTTATCCTGTGTTATTTAGTACTAATTCTGTCATAGACTTAAAACTTGGACTTAAAAGTCATTTATTTCAATCTTCCAGTTCTGTATATCAAAAAACTTGGGTCTAAAGAGATTAAAAGACTTGACCCAAAAGCACACAGTAAAGAGCAGAGGCAAAGCTTAAACCAGGTTCTCTGGATACAAATGTAGATATATTTCCACTGTACCATACTGCCTCCTTAGAGGCTGAGGATGATCCACAAGATGGGACTTGTGAATCCTACTCCCATCAATCAAGAGGTTATTTGAATAAGAGAATTTGATGGACTAGATTTCTCAGTCCTGTTGAAACTGGCTGTACACATATAGGTATGACTGATTCTTGTGTTAATTTCTGGAATCTTTCCCCCTTTATCTTTCCCTCTTTGCCTGATTCATTTTCTTTCCCTTACTTTGTTCAGCACTGAGTACTGCAGCACAACTTGAAGTCCAATAAAAAAAAACAAATGTATTTTAATTGTTCCCTCTCTTGTCACCTCTACAAAATCCTTCGGGATGAAATGGATGACATGGACCCTAAGAACTCACTCTGAGCTCTAACTAACAGCCCTTTACTGTGGAGAAGGAAACCAGTCAAGTCTTTCTTCTCTTCTGAGCCTGTAAATTGCAGTCTGGCAGTCCCAAATGACAGTCTCCTTGCAACATGTAAAATGTCAGAAATCTAAGACAACCAGGGGTTTTGATGTGTCAAATGTGTAAAGGAGGTGACAAAAATCACTCAGAACACTGCATTTGTGTGGAAACTCCATGGACACTGAATATTTCAGCAGCAGCTTCTTCTCATGTGCTCAGCCCAAACTACAGTTAGCGTAACCAATTTTTGATGACTTCCAAAAGATTGACTATTGCATTTGTGAGAAAACCCCCGACATTTCTTCAAAGTTTTTTTTTTTCATATACTTCTTAACAAATGTGTGACCATTGTAAAGGTTCCTAGTTGCTAATTTCTACCCAACTTAAAATTTGTCAGGGATTCCTCTTAATTAAAAATTAAAATAGAAGAAAAGGGGATTGGCCTTCTTTCATAACCAATTGTATTCTTGTTAACTAGACAGTGAAAAAAATGCCCCAATCCCTTTTAGTTTCCTACCCTATCCTATAGTATTAGCAGAAGATACAGCACATATATTTTGGAGAAAAAACAGAGCAGTGGAGAATCAACAAAGTAGGAAATTTGTTGTTATTGTTCAGTCATTTCAGTCGTGTCTGTCTCCTTGTGACCCCATTTGGGGTTTTCTTGGCAAAGATACTGGAGTGGAGTGTCATTTCCTTCTCCAGCTCATTTTACAGATGAGGAAAGTGAAGGATTAAGTGATTTGCTCAAGGTCATACAGCTAGTAAGTATCTGAGGCTGGATTTGAACTCAGGTCTTCTTGACTCTAGGTCAAACACTCCATCTACTGTGTAACCTAGGAGTCCAAGAAACAAATAGTGACAACAAATATTCCATTTCAGAAGTCACAGGAGAAATGTTTAAACTAGTTTTAAGGTTAAAACTCACATTTTAGGAGGTGTCAGACCTGGTGGTAGAGGTAAGAAATGTGATTTGAATTTGAATCTATGGGTTTATAGTTAAACAAGGTGGTCCAGACAGGGCTAGGTCAGGAGAAAAATGTGGAGGGAGGAGCAGGCACTTTGCCTAATAACTATTTGTAAGGCAGAGTAATGTTATGGCAGAAACATATTTCTCCTATATTCCCACTCAGCCTAAAAGGAGGTTCAGGTTCAGGTAGTGCTATCCTTTTCTTACCTACTACCCTATGTAGTCTTCCTGAGGAGTAAATCTTAGCAACAACTGTTAGAAGGTAAGTGTCCACTCTTTGTTACAATATTATGTCTCTTCTGCTTACCATATGGGTAAACAGAATAGGTCATGTTCTATGTCCTTTGATATAAAGGGCACCCAGAAATCTTCTGCTCCAAAAATTTTATGCTTATGTTGCCTCAAATTCTACCATTAAAGATTTATTTCTACACATTAAAGGGTTTCTAATTCATTAATGTAATGAGTGTATAACCTGAGGATACATTAATAATAACATCTTTACATAACTCATTTTGCTCCAATACAGATACTAAATCTGGGAACCACTGAATTTCACTTATTTCTAGAGTATTTGAGTTAATTCGCTAACTAGCAATAAGCATTCTGAACATAGAATATTTATTTAGGAAAGTAATAAAGCAAGAGGCAGCATCTTCTAGTGGGTGGAGAGCTGGCTTCCTCCTGAGGAAGCCAAAGGTTCAAGTCCTGTCTCTGACATTATAGGCTATGAAATCTTGGAAAGGCAACTAACCTTTCAATGCCTTAAGTAACTTTCTAGAACTACAAATTATGGAGCAGTTGCCAGTCTATCAGTAGAGGTAATTTCCTCAGTGAGAGTATTCAATAACAACGAAATAACAAGTCCATAAAAAAAAGATAGAGTAAGAATGAATATTCTAGCAATCAGTAAGTAACTATTAGCTACCTTTGTGATAATTTGGTTTCCTGATCCTTCCTTTCCAGAATGGTTTGGTCTCAATCATGTTCAAAAGACTCATGCTGCCAATTGGGAAATTCTCAGTAACTGTTCTCATCCCCAGATATAAGTCCTGTAGTTCCATTTGCCAATAGTGATACCTATTCAAAGATAATGCATTTATTTATGGCTTTTGCTCTGATGTCATCAATTGTCTCAGGAACTTCAGTTCATTGCTACTATTCTTGAAATCATTCTAACCTGATTCCTGTAGATTTTTTTAGATTTACTTTAGGACACTTGTCTAGGGATAGACACTTCTTGTGTCAATCTTCTTCAATAACAACAAAGAATCTTTCCTCCTTAGTTGTGGTTCTTTTCTCTTCCAGTTATCCCTACTCAGTGTTCTCCGTCCTGTACCTTTGGCTCAAAGCATTTTATGTACTGCATTTAAAAATGCAAAAGTCCCTGGGAGGGATGATATATTACATATTTTGTTACTAGTCTTAATTGTATGAATTAGTTTAGCAAATCTCCTTATTCACTGTCTACTTATGATCAGGACCATAGGAGAAAGAGATCTTTAATGGGATGCAAATATAGGTAGATAATTTTAGATAGTGGAAAACTGTGGGAAGTCACACCTGGGTGAAATGTTTCAGGACAGGCTATAGTCAGATATAAACAGCTTGATTACCCTAGGTCCCTGAGCTGTGCTCAGGGAGAGAAAAAAGGCACAGACAGAGGTTATGAGAGATATACCTGAATCTTGGTATGGCTTAAACAAGCCAGGTAATTGTCCTAGGGTTTGAAATTTGGGGCTCAACTCTGTTGTTACAGCATTGATTCAGTGAGGCAGCAAATATGGAAGAACCTAGTTCTACCTCAGGTATGAAACAAACTTGAAGTTTATGTATCTACATTCAAATACTCTTTCACGTACTGTACTCTTCATGATGTCTTTCTCTTTTAAGACTAAATTCTATGCTTATTTTAGCCCAATTTCATCTGTTTCTCAGTTGGGAAGGAGAAGAGAAGAACAGGAAGTGATTTGAATTGTTGAATCTCATATTGCAATATTTGAAGGATACATTATTTCTTGGAATTGATCCATTATCAATCATCATCAATCCATTGATTCATATTTCAACCATTCCATACTTTAGTAGATGGTAGTAGGCTTGTAGTCTTGCATTTTAGTAGCCAATATTTACATATATCAACTAGCAGCAAATCTTCCAAGAATTAGACTTAGCTAGACTAGTCATATGATTCCATTGCTGAGCACATGTATTCAAGTGAGATAATGTAATGCAGTGGAAAGAGCACTAGGTCTAGAGTCAGAGAACCTGGTTTTGAATCTTGCCTATGACACTTCCTACCTGGGTGACTTTGGATGAATCATGTAACTTCTCTGGGCTTCAGTTTCTGCATTTGTAAAATTAGGAGGTTGGATTAGATGTCCTCTAGATCCTTTTCAGCCCTGCTAGACCTGCTAGAGCTTTCACTCCTTTGGGATGTCTTTCAAAAATCTAGGACCAACTCCACATGATTGTGGTAGGACTTTAGTATGGAGGAATGTAGACAAATCCTTAAATTTTAAATTTGTTAAGGGTTGCCCAGGCTTGGAAGAATAGTCTCACTACTGACCCAGGTTCCAAATCCATCTTCTTTGTCAATGTTCTCCAGGTATTTAAGAACCAAAAAGAAAGTCCATTCCATTCACCAATGGGTTGAATGGATTTTTAGCATCAAACAACAAAGCTACCTTCTCATATTTTTTATGCGTACATACTGTCTCTTCAAATGGCAGGCTTCCCCTGTGTTACACTTGAGCTATATCCTCAGAGACTAGCTTGAGATTCCTAAGGATTACTATTTGAAACCAGGTCTTCTGAGTCATTCCTAGGTGTCACAGTTGTCAGAAGCCATATTACAATCTGAAGCTCAGTGAAGGCAAAGGAAAAATTGTTTTCAGACTTACGGATTTATTTAGGATGACATGTATAATTGAAAACTACAGATTTCATTATCTGAGTGGAAATTGTAATACTCTCCTGGGTTTGGGTGTTCTTCAACATTCAATTCTAGTTTTTATCATCTTCTTTCTGTCAACTAGCTGCCTCAGAGATCTCATCCATATGCACAAACAACTACCATTTCTATGAAGATGGCCCCCAACCAGCCCTGACCTCTCTCCTACATTCCAGTTCTTAGCATTTAGCTTGTTGGACTACTTCACCAATATACTCTGCTGTCTATGTCCAGGCTAACAGCAGAAGGTCCCCAACAATTACCCTTACCCCAGTTCCAGGAAATAGAAGACTTACTGGAGGATGATGAATGATGATTGAATATTAATAGTGGAAATAATTCTAAATCCTGAGCCAGCTACTTACTAAGTCCATTTTTGTATTTGTACCTCTAACTCACAGCAATAGTACCAGGTACTTTAATGCTTTCAATCAGCCACCAGGTTGTAATAAATCTTTCTTTGTAAGGCTTCTTATATTTGTTTCTTCCTTTCCATTCCCACTGCATTATACTAGCTCAGGCCCTTATTACAATTTCTTTATCTGTAAAATAAAGAGAGTTGGACAAGGTGATTGTTAAGGTCCCTTTAGGCTCTAACTCTGATCCTATGATCATGCATCACATTTCAAATCTTGCAATAGTTTAACTAATCTCCCTGCTACCAATCAGTCTCTGCTTTCTGTTCTCTATCTTCTTTTTTCTAAGTCCTATTTTTGTATGGATTTCTTGTCAGCCCGTGAAATTGTTCTAAAGCTTTTGCTTCCCAGAGCTATCCTCTGATTTCATTTCTGTTTTCCAGTCCATAAAATGCTGATTCTGCTATCTATTATCTGTATAGTGTTGGGGCAAGCCAATAAACCCATCTGGGCCTCTATTTCCTCATTTGTAAAATGGGGAGATTGAACTCCATTCATTCAACAAGCATTTATTAAGTATGTCTGCTATTTGCCCAATATAGTTCTGGTGTTCAGTCTAACAAGACAAACCTGTAAATAGTTCTTGCCCTCAAGGAATTTACATTCTACTTTTAGGAACAGTGTAGGCATAAAGTAAGTACAAAGTAATATATGAAGTCTATTTTAGGGAAGGATTTTTTGTAATAACTAGGTGAGGAAAGACCAACTAGAGTAGTTGTCATTTGAGCTGAGCCTTGAAATAAACAAAAGTCCTTTTCAGGTCTAATCCTATGATGTCATTTCTCTTTAATGTCACCTTTCATTTTCTTTCCTTAATTTGGATTTGTAATGCTCAGTAACCAAAGAGAAAGAGACAAAACCCTCATTGGCGAGGATTCAGTTTGCTGACACTGGAACATATCTTAGATTTCATAGAACCAGTGTTGTCTAGCCAAGCACTGAGTCGGCAGTCAACAGTCCTCCACCAATGACAAGCAGGCACTTAATGTAAGCAGATTCTCTGAAGCAAGCAAAATTGAGATTGACCTAGACAGTTAAGTTGTACTATATCTTTCCTTCTCATTTCTTCTCTTCCTTGAAACCTTGAAAAGTATCACCCTTACTATTCATCACCATAACATACCAACAAACCTACTTCTTCTTTTTGGTCTCTGTTTTCTAAGTGAGGATTCACTCCTTTCTGAAGGCAGAAAAGTGTAGGGCAGAGAGCTTAAGATTGGGAGTCCAAACACCTGAATACTAGACCTGAATTAGCTACTAATTATTGTGTAAACTTGATCTTAACTTGTAACCTCTCTGTGCCTCAGTTTTATTAACTGAAAAATGAGGGAGCTAAATTAAATGTGTTGAGATTCCTCCTTGTTTTGATATGCTATGATTCTATTTTCTGCTTAGAGTTGTTGGGCCCTATCTTTGACAAAATTATGAATTAGGAAATATTTGCTTTCTATGACTTTTGCTCCCAGCCTTCTCTCTCTCTCTCTCTCATTCTCTCTCTCATTCTCTCTCTCCCTCTCCATAATTCTCTACCTAGTTTCTAGTGAACTGATTTTATGCTCCTTTCTCTATTATTGCTATAGAAAAAGGACAAAATAAACTCATTCACACTAAGGAGGGGATGTCTAAGGTGGCTTAATATGGTATTTCTTCCTTTAGCATTTGTATTACAAGATAAGGAAATATTACTTAAAGGACTGAATTTGTGGCAACAAATGATCTGATAGGGAGGTATTTTTATAGTTGTAAGGAGGGCCTTTTGCTGCTCCTGAACTTATCTTATGTAGATAGTTACCTATTCTATCTACTTGAAAGACTGACCTTCAGTGTTCTCTGAAAACCTTCTTTTGCATCTCCTACTTATTGCATGAAATTGTTGCATCCAGGCTTAGCATCTGTTTTTACATCTTTACTTACAAATTATTTTTTCCCATGCATATTTTTCTAAATTTTCTTTCTTTTTAGTTTCAAATAAATTCACTTAGCATAAAGTGCCCTGAATATACTGATAGCTATGACCTATGCCCTCAGCACTAGCCCTGGATGAAATTATAAAAAAGGAAAATTCTCTTTGATACCTACATGATATCCTCCTACTCCAAGGTAGTGCTTCTTCCAGGCCTACCTTTCTGAACACTACCTCATCCCCATGTTCTGGATAATTTCACCCTACTTCTTACATCAAATATGATCTGTGGATCATTTCCTCTGGGCCCTACCAGGCACTCAATATTGAGCTGATAGATTCCATGTAGTTCACATTGTCAAACCTTCTAGATTCTTCATTGTCTTTATTAAATATATTTCCCTCTTCATGTCCATCACTACTGCCAATATTTTAGTCCAGGTCCTCATTACCTCAATGTGGATTGCTGCAACAACTTCCAAATAGCTCTCCCAATCCAAGTCTTCTCGCTCTCCAGTCCTGTGGCTGCGGATACAGCCTTTTGGTCATATATTTTCCTAAAATACTGCTTTATATCATGTCATTCCCTTTTTCTAGAACCTATGGCTTTCCAACTACTAACTGCCCATTGTCCAGTCTTAGCCTTCAATCTAACCCTACCCTATTTGGCCAATATTATTATTTTCATTACCTTGGAATAATATGATCCTTGAACAGAATTCCTCCGCTTTTGTCAGTCTGGTCCCTCATATATTCCATGCTTATTCCTTCCTCAATGCCATTGGTAATGTTGCTTGCTATATCAACCAATCCCCAATCTCTCTCAAGTGTCAAGCTAATTTCCTTTCTCCAAATGAGAGGTAAGCATAGAGACATAAGAAAGGAAGACTATAACTGCACGCCAAAATGTCATGATGATTATGGAGAGATGATGGATCAAGGGAGAGAAATAAGAAGGGAGTGGTTGTGGGTAGAAGTATGTTCAAAGAATGCTAAGCAATGATCCAACAGATGGTACCCATTAAATGTATATTTGCACATATGCATATATGTAAATGTTATAGCCCATATGTGGAACCTACCCACTTGCCAATAAGGATACTTATCTGGAATGGCCAGATTGTGCTGCCCAAGCTCAGGAAAATAATTTTTAGACTATGGAAATCCAATTGAAATGTCAACACATGTTGAAAGAACACAGTGATACAAATGTCAAATCACCTCATGCTTAAACTAACACAGGGAAACAAAACCATGAGCTCATTAGAAGATGAAATAAAAATGTGAGTAACCAGAATATGAGACAAACAGAGAATTCTTATTGATTGATTATTGGTCACTTCTTGTCTCAATTCTTATTGTTGAAGCATAGGGACAAAATTTATGATTTCATCGGAGTAAGGAACTCCCTTTACCAATGCAGGGTAGTGACTTCTATGCAATTCATAATCTTAGAGAGTTACTTTAGCACTGAAAGGAGAAGTGATTTATTCAGGGTTGCATAGCCAGTCTGGATCACAGGTGGGACTTGAACCTAGGTCTTCCTGGCTTTGAGAGCAATTCTTGACCCACCTGTTTCTCCTGCTGCTGAAAATCTTTCTCAGATATTTGAGTTGCTTTTCTCCCATATTACTCCAGGTTAGTGAAGACAATGGACTCTAAAATGGTCTAATGAGATGAAAAATCACCCAGTACCTCATAGTTATTACTCTGAAAGCCAGTGCACAGTGTGGAGAGAGAGGGATAAGAGAGGGGAAATCAAAGAAACTCAGAGTTGGAAGGGATGTAAGAGGTCATCTAGTTCAAACCCCTGAAAAGATATTAAGTTAAACAATTTGCTCTTGCTAACAGCCTTCAATAGCTTTTCAATCCAATTCTGAAATAACCCGCAAAGATTAAGTCAAGCCAATGGAATTAAAATTTTCTTTAAAGGAAGAAGTTCATAGATTTAGAAGGGACCTGAGAAGCCACGTAGTTTACATCTCTGATTCTATCTAGTAGACATGAAGTGAGAGAGAGAGAGAGAGAGAGAGAGAGAGAGAGAGAGACAGAGACAGAGACAGAGAGAGAGAGAGAGAGAGAGAGACAGAGAGAGACAGAGAGAGAGAGACAGAGAGAGAGACAGAGAGAGATTATTATGTACTTACTATATGCCAGGCTAATGCTGGGGATATGAATACAAGCAAATAATACAGTCTTTGCCTTAAATTAACTTACATTCTAATGGGAGGGGGAAACTTAAGGAATAACTCAAAAGAAAATGAGATGGGAAAAGTATTCAGGCAAGACAGCACAGTGTGGTAGTGTCATGAACAAAACATAGAAGCCTGGAGGAAGCTTACCTGTCAGGTCCCTGATTCCCAGGGGCATAGTCCAAAGTTCTAGTGAGAAAGGAAGGGGCTAATTTTATGGTTGAGACTAGAAGATTCATCTTTCCCTAGTCACAGAATGTCAGAGTTGGAAAGTGCCTCATCTAATCCAAATTCACACTTAAACAGGAATTCCTCCAGCAACAAACCTGACAACTGATTACCCAATCTTTGATTTAATAGCTTAAGTAATAAGGAATTTGTTACTTATCACAGCAACTCATTCAATTTTAGATCCCTTATATTAAGAAGTTGTACTTTCTTTTTTTAACATTTATTTTTAAAATTTTGGGTTCCAAATTTTCTCCCTTCTTCCCTCCCCACCCACTGTCATTGAGAATAAAAGCAACTCAATACAGGTTATACATGTGTAGTCAAGCAAAACACTTCCATAGTAGCCATGTTGGAAAAACTAAGTGTATTTCCCTTAATCCCATCCTGCCTCCGCATTTATTCTATTCTCTCTTTTGACCCTGTCCCTCCTTAGAAGTGTTTGCTTCTGATTACCCTCTCCCCAAATCTGCCCTTCCTTCTATCATTCCCCTGCTCTCTTGTCCCTTCCCCCCTATTTTCCTGTAGGGTAAGATAGATTTCCATACCCAATTGAGTGTGTATGTTATTCCCTCCTTAAGCCAAATCCAATGAGAATAAGATTCACTCATTCCCTCTCACCTTCCCCCATTTCACCTCCTCTGTAAAAGCCTTTTCTAGAAATTACACTCATCATTTCTTACAACACAATAGTATTCTATCACAAACATACACCACAATTTGTTCAACCATTCCTCAATTGATGGAAGTCCCCTCAATTTCCATTTTTTTTGTCACCACAAAGAACTGCTATAAATATTGTATATATATAGATCCTTTTCTTTTTTCTTTGCTCTCTTTGGGATACAGACCTACTAGTAGAATTTCTGGGTTAAAGGCATGCACAGTTTTGTAGGCCTTTGGGCATAGTTCCAAATTGCCCTCCAGAATGATTGAATCACTACTAATAGTACATTAGTGTCTCTATTTTTACACATCACCTCCAGCATTTATCATTTTTCTTTTCTGTCATGTTAGCCAATCTGATAAGGATGAGGTGGTACCTCATAGTTGTTTTAATTAGATTTCCCTAATCAATATTGATTTAGACCACTTTTTCTAAATGACTATACATAGCTTTGATTTCTTCTTCTGAAAGTTACTGCAGTCTTTTTAAAATGCAAATGTAGGATCACGTACAGTTTATCCCTGTTAAATTTCTCATTAGCTTTGAGCTATCATTTTTATCCATTCAGGATCTTTTTTGGATCCCAGTTTTATCATCCAATATGTTAGCAAAAGGTTCCCAGTTTTGTGTCTTTTGCCAACCTTCTAAACATAGTATCTATGTTTTTATTTCATTCATTTTAGCCTTCTAATTAATCTCCTTGTTTCTAGTTCTCTCCTCTCCAATATACCCTTCATATTCTTGTCTGAGTAAACTTTCTAAAATATAGATTTGATAACATTACTTTCTACTCAAAAAACTTTAGTGTTTTTCCCCATAGGATGAAACATATACTTTTCATTCTGTTTTTGTTTTCATCCACATCATAGTCATACTCATAAACATATCCATATAGCATTGTAAGAAATATGTTTAAGGCACTTCATAGTCTGAATCCAACCTATCTTTCCAGACTCATTTTACACTACTCCTAGCCAAACTGAACTACTAGTCATTCATGACTCAGTATCATCCTGCCTTCTCATGCCACCATGCCTCTGCACATGCCACTCCTCATACCTAAAATGTGCTTCCTCAATATCTCTTCTTATTTTACTTTCTAAAGAAAGTTCTATCTTCTAAAGGTCAAGTCTCTCTGTAGCCTCTGTCTTTTACTCTTATTCTGTCCTCTGAGTCTAAGCTAAAAGTCTCATCCTTCTTCCATGAGATAACTATTCAAATAATTGATATCATCTTTTATGTATATACTGTCTTCTTTCCTTCAGGAAAACATACTAAGTCTCTCACATCTTACCATCTATATCATGTATCTAGTTTCCCCATTATACTGGTCACCCTCCTTTTGATGTATATCAGCTTGCCAATGTAACAATCCAGTGTAATAATAGTAATAGTAACAACAACAACAACAATAACAACAATAAAATAGTATTTATACAGAGCTTTAAGGTTTGCAAAATTCTTTGCATATGTCAACATGATTGATCCTTACAATGACTTGAAAGGTAAGGCTGGATTTTGCTAAAGATTTTCCATAGATAGGACAGAGAAGAAGAGGGGAAGATATAAAATAGACAAGAAGAGGGCATAGGTGCACAGTCCAGAGTATCAGAGACAGAGCTGGGAGAGGAATAGAGGAAGGATGGTCTGGACTATTCCTTGAAATTGAGGTTCTGGGAAGAACTTACCAATAGGAGAAAGTGGTCTCAGCAGGAGAGGGATCTAATTAGCTAAGAACTCTGGTGGTGCTGAGGGAACTTCCATGGTGAGAAGGAAGCTGAAGCATGGTAGTGGTCTAGAAAGTCATAAGTAGAACTGGATCTTGGAAAAGAATGAAGAATTACTGGCCTGAGCCCTTTCTCAAAATGACCTCAACATTTCATCTACTTACCATCATACTGGAAGATGTTAATCATGTTGACATTGTTTATAATTTCTGTTTGTTACATATAATATTGATTGTATTTTGATTAATATTATTGATATTATAATTGAAATCAGAAGATGAAAAGAAATTGGAGCTTAATGGAAAGACAGATCATAGATCCTACTAGGAGAAGGAAATAAAGGAATTAAAAGAGTTAGCTTTGTTATGCATCCAAAGATGCAACTTAAAACAATTTCTTCAAACATTCGATCACTTCACATTGCAATGCTAATGGTTATCATCTTTTATTAAAAAAATATCCCTATGAGGAAGAACCTTCCATACTGATTTATTTTGCAGAGGATTAGAGTGCAACAAAATTCTATGAAGAATTCAGTGAAATCCTCCAAATTAAATTAGCTTATACTTTAACACCTGGTCATTTTTTATTACTTAGGGAATTACACATGGCACTAATGAAAATGAAAACTAGTACAGTTGGGCTAGATTCAGGAAACATAGAAAGTTTGTGGTTGAAAAAACACAATTCTGATAGCATCAAGGATTGATTTTCAAGATACCATAAAGAGGAGAATATAAAAGGCTTGGGGAAAAAATCATCAGTATTATCACTGACCCCCAAAAGATGACTGGATCATTAACTACTGACAATATGCCTAACTTCCCACATCTCTAAAATCTTTATGAAGATAATCCATTTAAGCATCTAGGATATTCTTGATGAAGATATGAAATAGAAGTAGGCAGGCTTTCCCTAAAGATTTTCCATAGCAGAACATATCTTTAAATTCACACAACTGACTGAAAGATACAAAGAATACAAGATCTCACAGAGTTTATTGTTTATTAACTGTAAAAAAAATTTGATTTAGTGAAACAAAATGTGTCCTTAAAAGCTCTTCTCACACATAGTGTCTCTAGTGAATATATAACAATTATATAAAAACCTTGAAAGATTCAGCAAGAGATATCTTTGTTCAACAACCTTCTATTATTATCAATCAATGTATAAAAGGTAGATATACTCATGATAAAAGTATTTGCCACTGTCATGTTTGACATGTGGATGTCTAACACAAATTCCAAATGGAAGAGAAAGTCTCTACACATGACAAAATCTTCCAAATGTTCCTGTTTCAATATGACATCATGCTGACTGCATCCTGAAAGAGTTGTCCTAATCCACTCAGAAAAAAAAAGTGGATAAAGAATGCCTATTATACAGACTAGGATATTTACTTTCAAAGACAGTCTTTAGAACAGACCTATCAACATGTACTGCATATCTTGGGCAGACTTTGTATAAAGACAATTACTTTGGCCCAGAATTGAGTAAGAGGAAGAAAACAAGCTCTCCTAATTTGCTTATGGTATCATCCTTTATGTCTAAATCATGCCCATTTTGACCTTATCTTGATATACCATGTGAGATATTGGTCTATGCCTAGTTTCTGCCATACTATTTTCCAGTTTTCTCAGGAGTTTTTGTCAAATAATGATTTCTTATTCCAGAAGCTGGAGTCTTTGGGTTTATCAGACAGTAGATTACTATAATCATTTACTATTATGTCTTGTGTATCTAATCTATTCCACTCATCTACCACTGTATTTCTTAGCTGGTACCAAATAGTTTTGTTGACTGCTGCTTTACAATATAGTTTTTGATCTGGTATGGCTAGGCCACCTTCCTTTGCATGTTTTTTTTTTCATTAATTTCCTTGATATTCTTGACCTTTTGTTCTTCCAGATGAATTGTTATTATTTTTTTCTAGATCTATAAAATAGTTTTGATATGGCATTGAATAAGTAAATTAATTTAGGTAGAATTGTCATTTTTATTAAATTAGCTCAGCCTACCCATGAGCAATTGATATTTTTCCAGTTGTTTAGATCTGACTTTATTTGTGTTAAAAAAAAAAGTTTTGTAATTGTGTTCATATAGTTCCTGGATTTGTCTTAGTCAGTAAACTCCCAAATATTTTATCTTCTCTACAGTTACTTTAACTGAAATTCCTCTTTCTATCTCTTCTTGCTGGACTTTGTTGGAAATATATAGAAATGTTAAAGATTTAAGTAGGTTTATTTTATATCCTTCAACTTTGCTAAAGTTCTTAATTATTTCAAGTAGTTTTTTAGTTGATTCTCTAGGGTTCTCTAAGTATACCATCATATCATCTGCAAAGAGTGATAGTTTTGTTTCCTCATTGCCTAGTCTAATTCCTTCAATTTCTCTTCTCTTATTGTTAACCCAACATTTCTAGCACAATATTGAATAATAGTGATGATAATGGGCATCCTTGTTTCACCCCTGTTCTTATTAGGTAGGCTTCTAGCTTATTGACATTACAGATAATGCTTGTTGATGGTTTTAGATAGATAATACTTATTTTAAGTATTTTAAGGAAAACTATATTTATTCCTATACTCTTTAGTGTTTTTAATAGGAATGGGTGTTTTATTTGGTTAAAAGCTATGTCTGCATCTATTAAGATAATCGTATGATTTCTGTTAGTTTTGTTGTTGATATGTTCAATTATGCTAATAGTTTTTCTAATATTGAACCAGTCTGACTCACCTAGTCATAGTGTATTTTCTCATGACAAATTGCTATAATCTCTTTGATAATATTTTATTTAAAATTTTTGCATCAATATTCATTAAGGTATTGGTCTATAATTTCCTTTCTCTGTTTTGGCTCTTCCTGGTTTAGGTATCAACACCATACTTGTGTCATAAAAGGAATTTGGTGGGACTCCTTCTTCACCTATTTTTCTAAATAGTTTATATAGTATTGAAATTAATTGTTCTTTAAATGTTTGGTAGAATTCACTTGTAAATCCATCTAGCTCTGGAGATTTTTTTCTTAGGGAGTTCATTGATGGCTTGTTCAGTTTCTTTTTCTAAAATGGATTTATTTAAATATTTTATTTTCTCTTCTCTTAATCTGGGCAATTTATATTTTTCTCATAAATATTTATCCACATCCTACCCCTTTTCCTCTCTTTCTCTCCTCCAATTACCTACCTTCCACCCCTCAATTTGGATTTGAAGCTTATATTTTAGAATGTGTCATGTAACGCAGTGCCTTCCAAGAAGTTTGTGCTCAAACAATATTTGTCCAATTGAATGTAATTAAGAAGTTCAGAGACAATTAGAAGAATTTTTTGAGAGCTCTACCCTTTATTCCTTGTTTACCTAAATTTTATCAATCATTGAACACAATTCAAATCCCATCCTCTGAATAAAGTTTTCTCATACTACTGCTCATTATGATCTTTCTCTTCTCTGAAATTCCACAAGCTATCTATAACACTGAATAAAATTTTTGGCTATACACTGTTTTATTGCTATATGAGTCTTTCATGGAGATTAGGAGCTTGCACCTTACTAGGTAGTAAGCTCTTTCAAGGCAGAGTTTATATGTCAGAAACTTATTTTGTATCCCCAGAATTCCAGGCCAGTCACTTAGAAAGTACTGTGGAAAGATTTGATTGGTTTTGGGTTGATCAGTAGAATCAGTATGGTGCAGTAGAATGAATTCCAGATTTAGAGTCAGAGGACTTGAATTTGAATCCCAGCTCTTTCACTTGCTACCTGTTATAATTTTGTTAAAGTCATTTTGCTCCTTGGATCAATTTCCTTATCTGTACAATGATGAAGTTGGATTAGATGATCTCTAAGTACTTTCCAGATCTAATATGCTACATACCCATCTGTCCATAGTGCTTTTTGTGGTCATACTCCAATATGAGCTAGACATCTATGGTCCTTGACCCCTGATAACATATGTTCTAGAATTGGCTTGTTTCTCTGGAGTGGAAAATGTACCAGATTTGGAGCCAGTAGAACTGGTTTCAAGTTCTATCTTTGCTACCTGTCTTAATGACCTTGGGAAAATCACTTAAACCATGCTGGGCCTCAGTTTCCTCATATGTAAAATGAGGTAGTTAATTTCTAAAGGCATTTTCAATTCTAAAACTATGATCTAATAATACTATGAATTGCTTTACCATCATGTGAAAGTTCCATAAGTCCCTCTGAGACCTTAGTTTCTTGAGTCAGAAAACTTACAGTGAAGGCAATTGCATTTATTAAACCAATAGCTTATGGAAACAGTCAGCATCAAGCTCCATTTGAATAACTAGACCAAAAAAACAGAGAAAACAAGATTCCCACTGAAAGATATTTCTTTTTGCTAGTTAACATTTGGAGGTAGGAATAACAAATAGTATGAAGAAAGTAAATCACCACTTGGTCAGGTAATTTGTCCTAAAGTTTATCTGTGCTTGGTGGCAATTTGTCCATAAACATTGTGTGTATCCCAAAATTGTCTCTATATTATCCAGAAATGAAATATTCACTCTGTGTTGCAATCTGGATTTGATATCTGATTTCAAAGAGTATTAGAATCTATTTTGGTTTCTATCTCTGAAGTTCTAGTTATTTTGGGGTATAAATCTCACTTGTCAGGTCTTCCTCAAATTGGAGAAAATAGAAAATAGAAAATTTGCTGATACAGTAATCTCTAATATTCATTCTTACCCTTTCTCCTTTTGCCTTCCTCATTCCCCTCCCCTCTTTCTCCCTTGCTTCTTCTCTGTCTTTGTATATATTTCCTTCTCTCTCTCTTCCTCTTTCTTTGTCTTTGTTTTTCTTCCTCTCCCTCTTTCTTTCTGTCTCTGTTTCTGTTTGTCTCTTTGTGTCTCTATTTCTCTCTGTCTTTGTCTCTCTCTACCTATTTGCCCTTCTTCCTTCCTGCTATCCTCCCCTTCCCTTTTTCTCTCTTTCTCTTCTCCCATTAACTACCTTTCACTCCTCAATATGGATTTGAATCTTATATCTTAGAAGTATATGCTCTGGGGATTTCATAGCACTAGGTACTTATACTTTTTCCTAATATCTAAGAAATACACCTGACAAGAGGATAAAATTAATATCTAGATCTCTTCTAAGCTATGGCATTTATGCTCAATTATAACATATTTGCATAGCACTTCATCCTTTAGAAATAGCTTTCATATGCATTATCTAATTTGATGCCTATGACTAGAGGTTCCCAAACTTATTTGGCCTATGCTTACTTTAAAAAAAAATTACTCAGTGCCCCACTGGAAATCTACATTCTTTAACCCTTTAACTTTTTTTCTCTGAAATTTATGTCATTTAAAAAAATATTTTTAAAAAAGTGACACATCTTAAATTTAATAATTTATTATAAATTTGTGTTTTTTCCCTGTGTTGACATTTTGATGATGCAATGTTGCATTATTATACAATATTGTATCATATTGTAAAGAAGTCATTACATGCACATATTCCTGCCAATACATGCTGGATTTCCCAAAAATTCATGCTTGCCTGCCAGTACTTGCTTGTTAAGACCTGTTAGTGGACTTGACCCCTGATTGGTTATAACTTGCATTTTATGTGTTTATTTGGAAAATAATGTATTCACTATGACTTTAACTCTGTTACACAACAGATGAAACATGTATGAATGGTTTTTCAAAATTTTCTCTTCTTTTCTTTCTTTATGCTTCCACTGCTCCCTTATTTTTATTCAATATCCCCCAATTGCACCCAAGGCTACTACCCCTCCCCACATTGTTCCAGTGCCACCCAGGGGGTGATTTTGCCTACTTTGGGAGCCTATGCATATGATCATCTTTCTGTGTGTATGTATTTGTATGCGTGTAAAAGTTAACATCTCTTTTTTAAAGGTTTGTTTTTAAGAACAGCAAACAATAAACCAAAGCCAAAGACTGCCAAATATTACACAGCAGGTTAGTAGCAGAACCAAGGATAGGACCCAGATATCCTGGTTCTCAGCTTTTTATTCATCTTCACTATTACATCACTTGTACTTCCTGAGCACAAGACAGAGGATAAACAGGAAACATAGCAGTAGGGTTTTTTTTTTCTTTCCCATCTTTTATTTATTAAGATTTGTCTGTTTTTAGACTTCCATCTATAATGAAGAAACTGTGTCCCAACACGGGGTAACAGGAACATGTATTTATTCCCAAACTGTGAGCTTTTTTTCAAATTTTCTGCCAGAAGTGCTAATTTGCAGATTTCACAGCCATGAATCATCAAACAGCAGGTGTATGTAAAGAGTAAGATCATTGCCTTAGTGACAGTAAGAATTAGTTAGAGAAAACAACTGGCTTCTGTGAAAACAGGCTAGAAGCCAATAGAGCAGGGTGATTTCCTTACGCACAGACATGTCTGTTCCAGAGGTGAGGCATGTTTACAAAAGGGAGACTGGCTAATGGACTGGAGGAAACACTCAGTCTATACACCAACAAGTTCCTATTGAGACCAAGCATTAACAGGTACAGAGAGTGGGCATAACTAGATGATGAAAAGTCAGGGATTTAAAAAAAATAATATTTTTTTCTTTGATACCTCATATCTCAGCACAATTAAGAAATAATACAATACATAAAAGCAAAGGTAGGGACACAGAGCCATAACTAAGAGTGTGTGTGTGTGTGTGTGTGTGTGTGTGTGTGTGTGTGTGTGTGTATGCAAGAAAAATCCCACTATGTGAGTAACTGATAGTCTTACTCAGGTACAGGCACATTAGAAGAGGGATAGATGGCTCCTCTTTGAGAAAGTATGGCCCATACCCCTATTGCATAGAAAGAAACAGTTATTGCCAGTAAAGCACACTCTTGGTTCATGGCTTAATAGCAATTGGATGATGGTGATGGTACCCTTGTTTGGGAAAAAAAAGGAATGTTCTTGTTAGCTTCTGTTGGGACACAGGGCAAAGGGGCAGTTGCACTTTGTGGCACAGGCTGGCAGGCTATAGAGATGAAGCACATCATTCACATATTGGCATCCTAGGACAAAGATCAATTTCTTTACTCTAGTTATACCTTTATCACAAGGTGTGATCCTTCCCATTGCATTGTGCATGCATGACAGTAAAGGTAAGGTTAGAATTCTTTTTCCTTGAAAAGAGAAAAGGAAGGTGTCCCTAAAGTGTAGACCTGTACTTTATGAGGTATATTTGAAGGAACACTGAACTTGAAGCTAGAAGACCTCATTATAAGATTTGGTTCTACTATTTATTGCTTTGTAATCTTGGGCAAGATATTTTACCTTGTTGGACCTCAAATAATTAAAATGAAGAGATTTTACTAGAAGAACTTGAGATAGAAGCTATCTTCCTGTTCTGAAAGTCAATAATCTTTTTGTTTTCATGGAATCATAGACTTAAAGATGGAAAGGTACTTCAAGATCATCTAGTTGGACATTTCATTTTCCAGTTAAGGAAATCAAAGTTCAGAGAGGTTAAGTGACTGGCCAAAAGTCTCACAGATAGTAAGTGATTAAAAAAAAAGACTTTTAATTCAGGTTTTCTGATTCTAAATGCAACACTCTTTACAAAATACCACACTGTAGTTATATGTTCACCAGTGGTCCAAAATGGTGTCTGGTGCATCTCATGTATAGAATAACTGAAAAATAACAATGATGATAGGATTTATTGTCATATGGAACAAATTTCTTTAAATTACCCAAGCCTAGGAGGACTTGAATGAGTTTAATAATTATTGGCCAAGTTCTAGGCCTTTGCAAGCATTTTTCAAAAGATAGCATTTCATCATGATTCACTTTTTAAAAGCATAGGACTGGCAGCTGAAAAAGATGAGATTCTAATTCCAACTTTTCTAGAAACTAGCTGTGTTAATTTGGGCAGGCCAAATAACTTCTCTGTACTTTAATAGCCTGTGTGAGAAGATGAGGTTAATATTTATACTACCTTCTTCACAGGGCTTTTTTGAGGAGGAGAACAGAATGTAAAAATACCTTAAGAGAGTTTCCAGTACTATACAAATGTAAAAGGTCATTGTTAGCAATTACAAAATTAATTCATTTATATATTTAGGTGAATCTGTGATTTTACCAGTGTGGGAATTCCCATTGCCCATACAGTGAAATTGATCTATAATTAAATTCATACTTATTAATAGTTTAATTTGTTGTTCCCAATGACTGCTACTACTTTGGGTTCATGCTAGGATACTGAAATGAAGTAAGAGCTTTATATTTACAGTAGACATCAAGGAACAGTTTGTGCATGAGTCAGCTGCAAAATCAAGCCTGCTGGGGGAGAAGGAAGATGATGCTTCAAAAAATAAACACTGTGGGTTAAAAATGGGCTCCAAATTCCTTGGGAGTAACATATGGGGACATAACCACTGCCAAAAGGAGCACACAGTAATCATTTATTGAAGTAATAAAATCATTTTTATATTGGGCAGAGATATGGTACAACTCAATATAGAATGATTCCTTGGTGGTCTGGAAACTTATTTTAGTTCTTTACAGTGATGCTTAGACTTCTGACCCTTTCTGATCAGTAGCGTGGAGCTGATAATAGATCTTAGGAAATGCTAACACCTGCTGGCCCATTCTGATAGCCTATTTGGGTGCAATTATCAGACCCTCATCAGAACCCAAAGCAGTCTTAATTAAACAAAAAGAGTGGTTTTCAGTCCCACCACTCTACTGAATTTTCTCTTGCTAAGTCTCCAGTGACATCCTTCTGGAGAAATCTAATACCTTTTCAGACCCATTCACATGACCTCCCTAGAGTTTTAACTGTTAATCACTTCATGCCCACACCCTCTACTTTATCTTTGTGGAAACTTTCCATTCCATTGACAGCTCCTTTTCTGTTTTCTTCCTGACTTTTCTTCTTGGCCCCTAAATGATTTCTCCAGGCTCAGTCTTAGACCATCTGCTTTTCTTTCTGAAATGTGCAATCTCAATCACACATTTTAGCACTTAATTACAGACTGTCTTATACTGTTGTTTGTTGTTTCACGTGTGTTTTTCTTGCTCCTCAGTGCTCCCTCCCCACTCCATCCTTCAAACAAAACAAAACAAAACTGGATTCTGCATTTCCCACATCAACAAGCATACTCTTAGCCACATGGTAGATTCTGTCATAAATGATTTGGCCATGGTTGGACCAAGTTTGACTTTAGGATACTCTTATAGTGCCTTATAACATTCTACTTTTTCCTTTTGTTATCTTTTTCTTGGGGATTGATCCCCTCAGTGGCCTTGTATTTCCTTCTCCTTGATTGTCCAGACTCTCTCGTACTGTCATTCCTGCCCTTATTTGCCTTCCTACATAGTACCAAGGGCTTTGCATCTGATAGCAAGGCTACACCAACTCAGCAGAGAGAAGAGAGGCCATAGCTTTCAGAAGGAGTAGTTGCAGGATAACAAGTCATTATTACATCAGGCCCTCTTTTCCATGGAAGGGTTCTTTCCCTGGGGTCCTTCAAACTGTTTTCATGGCTTATCCACTACCTACAGGGTAAGTAATAAACCCTGGGGCCCTGTATTGTAGTAGTTAACAGGTAGACCTGCTAAGTTCTTTTGCTAATGTATTACTTTGAAATATTTATTGATCTGTGAAAATATTGATTTGACTTCTACCATCTGTGCAGATCACAACCTATCCATGCCTTCTCATTCTGATTAAAATTATATCTGTCCTCCCTCAACATGAAAAATTTTCATATCCTTCTATAAAACATCCATGGAGGATTCACGTAATGTTCTGAAGACATTCATCAGGATGTCCTGATATTTCATGGCTACCAATGGGTACCTATTGGTGTTCTCTCTCTGTTTCTCTGTCTCTATCTATTTCTCTGTTTCTCTCTCTGTCTCTATTTTTCTTTCTCTTCCCTGGCTTATCTTTCTTTCCAGTCATAAATCCTTTTATTGATATTCTTTAATTTCCTTCTTAGGTAGAGTTCTTCATTGTTAATATGATGCAAGCTGCTCATACCCACCGTAAGTTTTTCTATTGTTCTAAAGTTATGTCCTAAAGTTTAGGAAACTAATTCATCAGAGATGGTAGTATTATGCACTTTGTAGTTATATAGTACAATGGGAAGAATATTGGCATTAATTATATGGATTATTGTTTCAAGGAGAGACTCGAGCTTATTAAAAACATTGTGCAGTTTCCCAAAGGTAATTCAGTCTACTTTTTATTCACATCTTGGCCTAGTTAATTATCTTTGTGAGATATCTTTCCATGATATATGTGCTGTTGGATAAAATCTATTGGTTTTCCATGAAATTGTGCCTCATAGTTTGTAGAATAAGTATTCTTTATTCGCTTGGCCTTTCCTGTGGGAATTGTTTTGAATGATTATGAATCTCATGTAGGAGGCTCCAAAATATTCTGAGTCCTTATGAAGCAGTACAATGTCATCTACAAATAGACACATCTGAGGTACTTGGTCATCTATAAGTACCCTCTTGTGCATTTCAACTCCATGTTGGACATCTTTCATAATAGTGCCAAATATATAAACAATTCTGGCAAACACAAATTTCTTTATGTATTGGCTGATATTAATAATCTGAGAGTTGTCAAAGTTATCTCCATTGAATCTTTACAGGGATTTTGTATCATTTTTACAAATACATGGAAGATATTTTATTGGAAGAGAATGAATAAATGAATGAATGAATGAATAAGTAATTAGTAAGTACCTTCTATGTGCCAAGCACTGTGACAGATGATGAGGGTAAAAGTACAAAACTTAAATACTTTCTGCCCGTCATGGGTAAGCTTTTCCTTTATTACTTCTTAATGTTTTATTTGGTGATACTGTTCATAATTTTCTATCATATTCCCATGTATGATTTTTAAAGTGGACTTATAATCTTAGTGATGTCCTGCGTTTCCATGCCTCTCTGACTGACAAGGAAATTAATTGTTGCTGGTTGAAGAGATTTCTATGATGTTTTAGTCTCCTCATTATGTAATTTATTTATCTTTGTTAAACTTAACTTGGAAATTTTTATAGTTTGTATGATTGTCTCTTCTTTTGTCCATTTATTTTTTGGATTAGACATCCCATTTTGGTCAGGTTGAAGTTGCCGTGGTTATACAACATAAGTTCTTCTAACTTAATAATGACTTTGATATTTGCCTGAAGAAATCATTGGCCTGCCTATATACTGACAGTTGAAGAAATGACTCTCATATTGGATAACAAGTTATTCCTGTTCATTTCACCATAATCAATTTCATTTTTCTTATTTGGTTCTGTTTTGGTTATTTGGTTCGAGTTTTGTCTAACATTTTCCAAATTTCTCTTGGAAAACATGTTCAGATTATATAGTCATAAAGCTTCTGTATAGCCTATGGTTTCTCTTATTTGTTTTTTTACTCCTGAACTATGTTATTCAGTATATTTTGTGTTATTTTAAATGAGCCCTTTGCATAAAAAATATGAAATGCTAAAATGCATGATGATGGTTTAATTTAGATGCTCTTGTGAATTCTTCATATAATTTTTTCTACCTCTTCACCATCTGCAAAAGATGTTGGCATGTAAACTACTATTAATTATCTTCATGACTATGTTTATCATAAGCATTGACATATTAGATAATATTTAATGTCTCTTGAAATTATATTTCATGTTTTCTTTGTATGCCCAATAAAATCAGCTCTACCAACTATATCCTTTTCTTCTCCAAGGAGAATCTGTGACCCATTCTTTTGTTTAGCTACAATTTTTTTTTATCTTTTCTTTTTATTTATAGGGAAATATTAGGATGCATATGAATCTATTCTTCTTCTGGTCTGTCTACTCATTGGTCACTGGAAGAGGATCTCACACTAAGAGTATCAACTGTTAAGTTAATGCAATATATAGTCTAAAAAATTGCATGATTCTAAGCTCTCTGTGACCACTTTTCAGCCACTCTTGCCATCATTATTGCAGAAATAAAAGGAGGCTGCACGGGATGGAAGATCATTTTGTATTTTATTTGTGTGAATGGGTACTAAAATGTTCATGGAATACATGCTTCTTTCAGATTACGTGGATTCATATTAGTAAAGATTTTTTCAATATACTGTTCACTTTTAGAGTGAGAATTTTAGGCACTCTGTCAGCTTGGAAAATACTTTTATTAGCCTTGATTCTCCTAATTAAATCTGAGATCTTTATTTCTAACTCTTTAATCATATTTGGGGCTTTCCTTTGTATTCTGCCAAGGTCTTTCCATACTCCTCAAATCACACCAGGTAGTCACTCATTCCATATATAAGCATGACCAGTCCTTGGAGAGGAGAAATCAAGAGTCTAGACCTATGCTGATAACCAGAAGCAGACCTCCTTTAGCTAGAATATTTGTGTTCTGAAGATGTAGCTATCTTTGGGTAGATGGAAAAGTAAGTCTGGCAAGTATGATTCAATCTAGTTAACCATAGCAATTAACCTTGTAATAGGGAAGATAATTACAATAAAATCTCTGATATAAGCTATGTCTATATTACATCCCTAAAAAGTAGAAATTAAAATGATTGACTTGTATATTATCATGTTTTTTGGTCATTCCCCTAATGTTGCTTTATTTTTGCATCCTCAGACAATAGTACAATGCTTTTCATATAGCAGGCACTTAACAGTTACTTACTGGATTGCATTAAAAGAAATACTATAAAAAGGAGTTGAAGTTTGATATAGGTAAAAATAATGTTAAGAAAATACCTACTCATTCTAAATGAGTTCAGAGCTTCAGGGCCCAACATATTTTTACATTCTATGGCACTGAAAGACCTTGCAGATGTGATTAAAGAATGACTATTCTTAACCCTTGGGGAAAAACATGAAGAAAAATACCAGGATACTAGAAAAAAATGTTCCAGTTTTCAGAAAGGGGGAAAATAATTTTGGGAACTAAAGATCAGTAACATTGATGCCAATGTCTAGCAAAATTCTAAAATATATTGCTAAACACCAAGTTTTTAACTACTGAATTGAAAACATTAAAGGATTAGAGAAAAATGCCTTGAAGGAACATTGATGAGCTAAAGTTATATCCAATAAGGCAAAATGGGGTGGTGAAGGTCTAGAAACTACTTTGTAGAGGAATAATTCAAGGAAATGGAGATACTTAGAATAATATACTATTTGGGAGATGAGGGAAAGATACCTGTCTCTAAATAGCTGAAGAGTTATCATATAAAAGAGGTAGTAGACTTGTTTTATTGCTCAAGATGACAGAAGAAGGACCAGTGTGTAGAAGTTATCAGTAGTTCACTTGAAAAGAAAGAAGTAATGAGTAATAATCTGACCATTCAAACAGTGCTTCATAGAAGAATCAATCCCTTCCCTCCATCAATGGAAATATTTAAACATATTAAAGATTATTATATTACAATAAAATGCCACTATTAGTTCAGCCATACCCCAACTGGCAGGCCTTGACTCACTTTATTCCTAGATTTTTGCTCCTACACTGTCTTATATAAGAATGCCACAGAGATTGAGAAAGCTCTCTTACTTTCACTAGCCTCCATTCTCCTAGATCCATTAATTCTGAGATCTTTATCTTTAACCCTCTAATCATATTTGGGGCTCTCCTTTGTATTCTGTTCCTGTAGGCAAGAGGTAGTGGATAGACATAGGTCAAATGCAGCATACTGAGATTTCTTCTTTTCTTCTATTTGTCTTAATAGCACATACATCATTCAGGTTTCTGTAAGTGGAAAGTATCTTGGAAGTGATTTGGAAGGCTGTAGGAAGTATCACATGAGCTAAAAGTCAATGTCTAGTATTCAGAGCACATTCTGACCCAGAACACTTGTTTTCATAAACATGTAAACTATTTCAATGATTTTTTTTTATATTTTGAGAATGTTTTTTCTGTCATATTTTAAATGTGATTGAATTGGCCTTGGAGGGTCCTCCTGTTCTCTGGCCTAGATTCAAGGAAGATGTTAGGGAAGCAGGGAAAATCTCCACCCATCCTTAAATTCCATGCAGTGACAATAAACAATCTTCTACAGCATTTAAGAAGAGCCAGAAATGTCTCCCCTTTATAAATCTCTATTCTACACTCTGGTACTTCAGAAGATCTGTTATTTCATAAATGGGGGGGTAGTACCTTCACTAATGCAAATAGCAACTACTCTGCTCTCTAGTAGAAAAGTTTTATAAGTTGTTGCAGACAAAAGAAAAAAGAAAAAAATTCCATGATCTGTTGGTCAACTTCTGGTATTGAAGATCTTTGAAACTGTCTAGGCTAGTCCTTAGATAGTAGACATAAACCATACTCAAACTTTGCTGTTTGGTTGGCTCTAATGAAGCCAATGCTCAGCAGACATAGCCTTTGAGAATACAAGATCACATCACCACACTGTGATGAGTCCTCAAGTAGGATATGCCTTCCACATATTCCCTGAGAATTTTCATTTTGTTTGTCATTTTTTTTTGAAATTTAACTATTTGCACTCTGAATTAGTTCTCCTCTTAGCATAGGCTATTTTTAGATTACTCACTTCACTCAATCCATCAATCAAACAGCATTTATGTAGCACCTACTGTATGGCAGGGCAAGTAGGTGGCTCAGTAGATAGAGCATTGGGCTTGGAATGAGGAAGACTCATCTGCATGAGTTCAAATCTGGCTTCAAATGCTTACTAGCTATGTGACCCTGGGCAAGTAATTAAACCCTGTTTGCCTCAGCTCCTCTTCTGTAAAATGGGCTTGAGACAGAAATGGCCAACCACCCCAGTATCTCTGCAAGAAAACCCAAATAGGGTCATGGAGAGTCAGATACGACTAAAAGGACTCAACAATGATAACAACAAATATGTTCCAATGGGTTAGACAAGTCCATATCTGTGTTTGTTTCTTAAATTAGACTATATGCTAGAGGAAAGCAGAAACCATATATTTTGTATGTCTCCCAGCACTTATCCAAGTGCTCTGTGAAGAGTAGGCACTTAATAAATATTGAATTGATTTGGAGGTGTTGCCTCATTGGGGGATTCCATAGCTCCAATTCTGACCTGTTTCCAATTTTCTTGCATTTTTGGTGACTCGTAACTATTCCATGAGTCTTATTAGTATAATTTTTAATAGATTCCTGGGGAAAGGGTATACCAAAGCAGGAAGATAAATGCACACAGGGAGTTGTGAAGGCCCAAAAGACAAATCACCTATGTTGAATTTGCCGAAGGTTTGGCCTTCTTTGGACTACTGTACCTCAGTTGCTTCTCTGCACTCCAGGGAATCTGGCTATGAATAATAGTAAGGCATGAGCTAGGAGCAACTCTAAAGGTTAAAGGGCTTCTTAATGTTGAACATGCTAAATTTCTGTTTGTTTTTCATTTGGTTCTTTGATAATAAACCTTGTGGAGGAAACTATATTAAAAGGCTTACAGAAAAGGGTACATTCAGTTTCAAAGTCTGAATTTACCCGTAATAACTGCATGCCATGTGAATGCAGGAAAACACTATTTACACAAATATAGTAAAGACTTAGTTTTCACCACATGCAATTTACATTAATGAATATAATTTTACTAATACAGTCAAACTTTAACATTTACAAGTGCAAATAGCTTAACAGAGATCAGGTGCATCTGCATACCAGCTGCTTAATTAAAGCAATATTTAGAACATACAACTTGAACTCAAACCTAAATCTACCCCCTCCCATAGATATCTTCTGTATAATTTTTTAGCACTTTAATCACCAACTTAACCTCCCTATTATGTATTTTCCCCATAATTTTGGCTCTTGTGCATTCATGTGTGTAAAGATGGATGATCTTTGCTTGTTTGCTGATTTCTAATGGCAGGAAAAATTGGGTATTTCTACTCTTTACACTCCCTAGCTCCAATTATTTTGAATACAGATGTGCATTTAGGATAGCAAGACTTAGAGGGCTGACTCCTTCAGTGGAATAGTAACACAGAGAACATTCTATGTGTCAATAGGCAGTGGCTAACTTGCCATTCCTAAGGGACAATTTCATTGGATGAAAAGAAAGAACTCAATTTATTTTAGAGGACCCAGGATGCTATTACCATAATCACAATTAAATGCAAGCCACAAGTTAAAATGCTAAGAAGCTAGAAAAGGCATCTATGTATGTTTCTTGAATAAATTTGTGTTCCTTTTTATTTTTTAAATGTAAATACCATTTACCCGTGCAGTAGACAAATTTGAGCCCACGGACCCAGTTTCACCTTTGGTGTATAGAAGAGATTCTTAAACGATTATGAGCAGAGTTAGCTTTTACCCTGAACATTGTTGTGTGTACATTGTGCCCCCACCTATAAAACTGTGCTCAAGGAATAATCAACAGCCCAAGCTAAGCACTATAATTAGGCTCACTCCACTTTGAGTAATAACATTTTGTCAGGACAGTATCTTTCTCCATAATTTCATTTAATTTCTTCAGCCACACTCAAATTCAAGCATTAAATACTCAGCTTGCAGTCAGTGTGGACATCTCTTTATTTTTGTTTTACTATATGGACACCCATTAGGAATAAATAGTCATTTTTATCACATCTCATTAGGAATGGCCATATCCTGGCAGAGAACAATAAATGAAACTAAATTCATTTTGGTGAGCAGGACTTTTCTTGTCCAAACTGAAAGGTTTGCCTAGGAAGTAATCTCATTTGGGAAACAAATAGGCACTTTGACTAGCCAAGGGAAATCTGGGCACATTTGTGACCCTTGTTCTAAAGGAGATTTTGTTGTATAGGCTGCTGAGTTGTAGGAAGGTGTCTGATTTGGGAGCCACGAAAACTTGGCTCTTCATTGAAGTCCTAACTTCCCCAAGATTCATGTTCCTCATCTGGCAAATGGAAGTAACAATATATTCCATACCTATTTCACAAGACTATAGTGAGAATTGAAAGAGAGAATATATATTAAAGATCTTTGAAAAGAATAAAGATACTAAGAATGGAAGGGTAAATACAAGTTATAATATATATCAGAAGAATTCCTATAGAATAAAGGGATCTTTGATGGTCATTGCTCTTATGTTCCATTGTCATACTGATCTTCCTAAATTAGTACTTTTATCCTGTTCATTGCTTATTAGCTTTTAATGGATCCCCTGGCTATAGAAATTAATTCAATCTATGTTATTTCAGATCTATAATCTCTCTCTAATGAAGCCCATTTGTGACTCAGTAGACAGAATACTGTGATTGAAGGCAACAAAATCTGAGTTCAAATTCTGCCTTACACACTGTGTGAGCCTGGGCAAGATATTCAACCTCTTTCAAATTTCTCAGCTGTAAAATGAAGGGTTTGGACATAATGGCTCTAAGGTCCCTTTGAGTTTTAAATGTATTATTCTTTGATTTATTAAGCATGTAGTATGTACAAAGTGCTATGCTTGGATTACAAAGGAAAACAATGAGGTAGTCCTTTCTCAAGGAGCTTACATTCTGCTGGGAAAAGAGCCCCTACTTATGTGGATAAGTATATATAAAACATATACAGTAATTGGTGAGGGGAGTTTGTGGGAGAAGGAAGGTGAAAGGAGAGTACTAACAACTAGGGACTCTTAAGGAGGCTGCTTTTGAATTGAAGGAAGCTAGGGATTCTCTGAGGCTGAAATGAGAGGGGAGAGCATTTCACTCCTGGGGAACAGCCTGTGCAAAGGAAGGAGAGAGAATAATATATTAGAGGATATAGCAAGTAAGTATGTCAGATTGGCTAAAATGGAAGATGTATGATAAAGAGTAATGTGTAATCAATTTAGAAAGAAAAAATGTAAGAAAATTATGAAGAGCTTTAAATGCCAAATAGAAGAGTGTAGTTTATCCTGCAAACAATAGGAAGTTACTAGAGCTCCTTGTAGAAGGATGTGACATGATCAGATGAGGGATGATCCTTAGCTTGGCATTCAAATTCTCTACAATTTGCCTCCAATGTAACTTTCTAAATTCATCTCCTACTATTCCACTCTATGAACCTGATATTTAAGCCAGAGGAATCTATGCATGCTCTCCTGACTACATCATAAACATTTCCACCTTGATACCTTTATTCATCTATTTTACTACTGTAGAATAATTTCTCTGATTACTTCCATCCAGCCACATCCTACCATCTTGAAGCTCCATCTTAAGAGCTACCTTCTTTCTAAGCCTAGGAACCCTTACTTGATCACTCCAGCTCACAGCGATACCTTCTTCTCTGAAGTTATAGCATTTATTATTTGTATACCTCTAATTTTGTTCTTATCATACAGTGCCTTGTAGTATTTCTTCTGTTGTTACCTTTTGTTCTTGTTTAGTATTGACATGTGCATATATTGTATTTTCCACCTAGATTGTAAGGTGGAAGGCAGAAACCAATTCTTATAACTACGGTATAAAAATAATTCACGTGTATTTAGTATTTGACAATGATAAAATTTTTTGCACATTATTTAATTTTGTCTTTGCCTTGTAAAGTATGCAGTGCATGTATCATAATTCCCCTTTTACAGATGAGGCAGTTGAGATTCAGAGAAGTTAGGTGACTTCACCAAGATCACATATAGTAAGTTATGGGGCCAGCACTCAAACTTAGGACTTTCAACTCAGTCAAGTCCTCCTTCAATTATACCAGTCTGCCTCCCATAGACTATGCTTCTAACACTCAGCCTATGGTGCCTAATCTCATGCCTAATGCAGAACCATGAATATGTTTGCTGTTCAATAAATTGTTTTTGAACCAATGAGTAAATACATAATTTTAGCAATAAACAATACAACAAAATACCAGCTAAGCAAACCAGTTATAATGGTATTGAATCTATATGTATATTATATTATACATGTTCTTTAGATCTTCATTCTGGATTGCTAGTCTTATGGACAATGTGACTTTGATTTAAGTCATTTCAACATTCCATGCCTCAATTTCCTCAGGAAAGACTTACAAATACTTGTAAAGACAAATTGTATTTGTAGTGAGGGAACCCTGGCTTTGTTTGACTGTTGTTTGCTTATTTCATCTGTGGCTCACTCGGTGACCCTATTTTTGGGGATTCTCTTGGCAAAGTCACTGGAATGGCTTGCCATTTCCTTCTCCAGCTCATTTTTACAGAAGAGGAACTAAAGTAAATAGGGTTAAGTGACTTGCTCAGGGTCACACAGCTAGCAAGTGTCTGAGGCCACATTTGAACTCATGAAGATGAGTCTTTCTGATTCCAAGGCCAGTGCTCTCTCCACTATGCCACCCAGCTGCTTCTTTGTTTGACTGGGACACCTCTAATGAAGATAGACATGTTACTAGGGGATGCTATGGCTAGAATGTTGGACATGGAGTCAGGAAGATCTGACTACCTTAGGCACTTACTAGCTGTGTGACAAGGCACAGCACTTAACCTCTGTCAGCTTCAGTTTCTTCACCTACATCTACTGAAAGGTTATCAGGATGGTGTCAGAAAATACCTGGGCACAGGGGAGGAGAGTAAGGAAAATCTTGGGACTTCACTGCTTCTTAGAGGTTTGTGGACTCTATTTAGACCTCTAGCTTATCATGAACCTTTCTCAGCAATAGATGAGTTTTGGACCTGGTAGGAGTCGAACTCTGGAAGACCCATGGAACAGTGACAATCCATTGTCTGATTGAAACAGGGCTCTTTCCTCCTATAGATAGATTTTCCTGACAACGGGGAAAGGAGAAGATGACTATCAGCACTATCACAGATACTGAAAGAACAGAATATGATCTATGACTGTGTGCTCACCTGTGGTCACTACCCCTCCTAATCATCTACCATGGTGGGGTTCACAATATGCATCTGTTTGAGGGTTGAGAAGGGAAATAAACTTCTACTGTCATAATTTAGGGCCAGGTCTCATTCATTTTCAGCTTAGAGTGAGAGTTGGGTACTCGGAGTTGAGCCTGGAGGAGAGGGCTGTGGTTGGAGGTGTATAGAATCTTCCCCCTTCTCAATTCACATCCTGAATAGACCACACATAGATTAACTGGCATAGAGTTGAAGAGTAATTATTACAGTGGAAAAGCAATTATTTAAAGGCATAATATATTGGCTTATAAATCTTCCTTCTGCAACCAAACACCCAGAAATTATCTTATATGCTCCTTGCTCCTACTTCTTTTCCTCCCATTCATTTCTCAATCCCTTACAATATGACATCTTACCTCACCACTAAGAAATTTCTCTCTTCAAGGTGGTCCAGGATCTTTTAATTAGAAAATTAACAACTTTTTTCTGTCCTCATTCTTGTTTTCTCTGCAGTTGTTTATGTTGTTGAGCACCTCTTATCTTGGATCCTTTCTCCACCCTTAGCTTACTTGACACCATTTTCTCCTGGTTATCCTATTGTCCACTGACCATTTTTGTCTCTTTTGCTAGATCATTGCCCATGTCCCACTCCCTAACCATTGATAACCCCCAAAGCTTTATCCTAGGTCCTCTACTCTACTGTGAAATTTTGAGATCGTGGATTTAGAACAGGGAGGAACCTTAGAGGTCACATTGTCCAACCTCCTCATTTTACACATGAGAAACAGAGGACCAGAAAAGTCAAGTTACTTGTCCAAGGTCACAAAGCTACTGAATGTATGAAGTGACATTTAAGCCAAGGTTTTTCCTGACTCCAAATCTACAAGATTATCACCTCATTATACCTGATTTCCTTCTTTCTTAGTGATCTTTTCATACGCCATGTGTTCAATAGTCATCTCTTTGCAGATGACTCCTAGATGTATGTATGCATATATTATATATCTATCCATATCTCTCTCTCCCTCTCTCTCTCTCTTTTTCTCTCTGATTTCTCTACTGAGCTTCAATCACATCGCCCATGTCCTGTTGGATTTCCTACAGATGTATGAGATGCAATATGCCCCAAACAAAATTCATTGCATTCATCTCCTAAATCTCTTGCACTACACCCAAATTCCTTGTTTCTTTTGAGAGAACTACTGTCTTCCACTCACTCAGATTAAAAACATCATTTTCATACTCAGCTTCTTCCCTTCCATTACCTACTACTTCCAATTAGTTGCCAAATCTTTCTGATTCTACTTCCATACATTTGTCTGTCCCATTCTCTCCATACATATGGCCACTACCCTAGTTTAGGTCCTATCAACTAGCAGGTATATATTTAGATATGTACATATTATTTTCCCTAATAGAATGTAAGCTCCTTGTGGGCAAGGGTCATCTCATTTTTGTCTTCATAATTCCAGAACCCAGCACAGTGCCTGGCACATAGTAGGTACTTAATAAAAACTTGTTGAGTTATTATATAATTTATATTTCTATGTAATGTGCATATTATTTCTACTCCTTAAGGTCAGGAGCTGTTTTGTTTTTCTTTTTGTATCCCCAATGCTTAGCATGGTGCCTAGTAAACAGTTGGTACTTAATAAAATCTAATTGGATGAATGAATGAATGGGCTTCTGAAATTATTTCTTCTTTAAGTCCTGGTTTCAGGTTTCTTCTCTCTCTAATCCATCCTCCACAAAACTTTCCAAATTATATTTATAAACCAAAGTCTTACCATTTCACTCCCCTGATCTAGAACCACCAATGGCTCCCTATTGCCTCTAGGATAAAATGAAACTCCTTAGGTTGATATTTAAAACCTTTCATAGACTAACTTCAACCTACTTTCCTGGCTTATTTCACATTTTTCTTTCACAAATGCCATCTTCTAGCCAACCTAGCCTACTGTATGCTCCCAGAGCTTAGCGGTTCCTTCCTTCTATCTTCATTTGTCTTTTTTCTTTTGTTCTCTCTTTTCTGTCTTTCTTTTTCCTTCTCTCTCTTTCTTTGTTTCTTCTTTTGCTGAGGTACGTTTCTAAAGTCTGCCCTAAAGATTACTGTTGTCCAAAAGAGAAATATATTACCTCAAGGATGTTTTTTTTTCTGTTCCTTGAGTTCTTCAAGTAACTGTTGAAAAGCCATTTGTTGGGGATACTGTAGAAGGGATGCCCTTTCACATAGAACTAAATGGTCTCTTAAGATCTTACAGCCCCAAGATGCTGTGATGGTCCTGTGCTAAGCACTGTGGATGATGGAAAGATGCATAAGGTAAAGTCCTTGACCTAACAGAGCCTCCCACCCAATTGGAAGTACATGATATAACCACATGAAAGAGCAACTAACAATACTGTGCTGTAAATATTTCCAAGTGAATAAGTAAATAAGAGAATGGTACAGATTGGCTTTAAATTCCTTAGTATTTTAGGGCAAATACATATCCCTGGGGCCTGTTGTGGCAATGTCAGCATGGAACAGTGGAAGGAATGCTGGATTTAAAATCAGAGGCCCTGAGTTATGATCTCATCTCTGTCAGTTACTACCTGGATGGACTTGGACAAGTTTCTTAATCTCTCTGGGCCTCCATTTCCTTATCTGTAAAATAAAGGGACTGTATCAGATAACTTGTAAGGTCTCTTTCAGCTCTACATCTGGCAACCTATGATCTCATGACTTTGAAGGAGAGGTGCAACATAAGCAGGACCTGAAGAATGAGCAGAATTTTGATAGGTGGAGGGAAGTGAGGTGCACATTTCATGCAAGGGGAATAGTATGCGGTAAGTCTTAGAGATGGCAATGAAGATAGCTTATGTGACAGAGTGAGAAGATAAACCCAGATGCATTTGGCTACGTACAGGAATATATGAAAACAAAAGATGAAATAGGTAAGGTGGACCAAATTATTTGTAACTTTGAGCTATGGTGACCTAGAGCCAGCTAGCTCATAGTGAAACCATTTGTTAAATTTGCAGTGCAATCATTTACAACACTGAAATAGGAAAACCCTAAAATCAGAACTTTATTTAGTATTTTGTTGATTGTCTAGACCAGGGTGGGGCAAACTACACTTGAGGGTGATATCTGACAACTTCTTCTGTTTCTCTAGGGCCCTCAAACTAAGAATGGCTTACATTTTTAAAAACAAAACTTCTATCCCCTCATTTTACAGAAGTAGAAATAAGTCTCAGAGAAGGCAGAGGAGAAGAGGTCTGGCTAGTGGCACACAGATAATAAACAGCAGAGATCTGAATTTTGAATCCAGAGCTCTGAGCTCAGGGTTATAGACCAGTGAAATTTTGGAAAGAGATGCAAGGAGAAAGTCCTAGGGAGAAGCTTGAATCAGTCCCCCTCTTAGTCTCCCATCGATTGAAGAACATCTTGAAGGTCAGAGTCAGAGTTCAAGTCATCCCCAAGATCTCAGATCAATCAGTGCTATATTTTCAAGTTGGCATCAGGGGACACATATCAATTATGTACAGGTTTGCAAAGAGCCTTTCTCTTTCCATAAACAACAAGGCCTTGGAGGGCCAGGTCATAAACCACAAGGGTCAAAACGAGAAAACTGGCATGATGTACAACTCTTGTGTTCACAGCCAAATCTAAGTCTTGGTGTATGTGTCAAACCATTTTTAGCTCACAGGCTGTATAAAAAGAGGTAGTGGGCTGGATTGGCCATGGTTTGCTGATTCCTTATCTAGATTTAAAGAAGTGTTGGAGAAAACGTTAATAACATAGACAAAATGGAAAGTGCGTCATATATGCATTTTCCCCCCAGAGAGCTGGCTGTTACATATCTGCCACCACATCCCTCCTTGAAAGCAACTTTAACAACAGTGAAATAAGAATCACAGGACTTAGATGTAGGATAAGGAAACTGTGACCCATAGAGGGGAATTGAGTTTCTCGAAGTCACACAAATAGTAAGTAGCAAAGCCAGGTCTTCTGACTTCAGACACAGTGCCCTTTTTGCTATACAATGTTGTTTCTCTGGAAAGGTAGTGTTGCATAATGGATAGAAGAAACTAACTTCAGAGTCAGGGCATCAGTGATTCAAATTCCTTCTCTAACACACACCACCAGTGTGGCCCTGGGAAAATCACTCTTAGTGACCTTGTTTCTCTCTGAGACCATAAGTTGAAGAGCAGGTGCTGATTTGCTTTGGTAGAAGGAGTTTTCTTGTCAGTAATTACCTATGCCAGTGCAATCATGGGTTCATGAAAAGAATGTTGCCTCTAGTATCTTTCATCCCCAGTGGAATAGTGAGAATGATTCTTGAACTAGTTTTACGTAGTTGCTCACAAAGACCATTTGTCAGCTGATCATCTAGCAATCTATCGTGTCTTATCAACAGTACAGTATAGACCCCCAGCCTTAAGCCTACTACAGACACCCTTTCCTCTGCTCACAAACTAAAATCATATGTTATCTTGTTCTATGAAATAGGGGAAGAATCTCTATAGATGATGATTTCTGTTTTTCCTGTAAGTTGACTAATAATGCTTAACATTCCCTGAAATACTCACTGAATTTTTGGTACTCACTTGGAGGAAAAGCTTTGCAAGTGTTCTCTAGGAGCTACAACACTTGTTCATTTATACAGCTGTGAACCATTCAGCCTCCTGTGAATCTCCACCTACAGAGGTGGGAACTTGATTAGCAGCTGTAGAATAGAAGTCATTTATAGCTCCTCATATTATGAAAGGAGAACGTGTGGACTTATGCATCAGACATGTTGGATAGAAATCCTCCAGTGACTATGTACCTGAGTGGGTTGCAAACTGTTTCAGGAATAGAAGCTTCTGACATTTAATTTTAGGGAGTTCCTCTGAACCACCACCTCTCAATTTTTAAATATGATTTTCTCTTTCCTTTTGCTTCTTCTTCCCACTACTATCATGTTATATTCTGCTTATCCAGTTCTTTAAAACTTTTTTTTTTTGATGTGGACCCATGATTCCATTGGGGTAAGAATTATGAAAACTCCATCACTGATAAAGTTCAGTATCTCCTCTGTAACTTACAGTCTTAGTTGCCTGGGGGCACCGAGAGGTTAAGTTACTTTTGGTCTTAAAGCTAGTATGTATAGGAGAAAGTAGTTGAAACCATGTCTTCCTGACTCTAAGGCTGATTCTTTATCCACTCCTATATTTCCTCTCATCCTGCTTTTATATTCACTCAAAGAGGATCACAGAGTTAGGCTAGAAGAAATCTCAGAAGCCATTTCATCCAACCTCCTCATTCTGCAAGGGAGGAGATTGGCAATCAGAGAAACAGGGAATTGACCAAAGTCACATAGGGAATGGCAGAATAAAGATTCAAACTCAGATTTTCTGGTTATAAATCCAACATTTTCTACACTACCATGTTATTTTCTAGCTTCCTAAACAAGGAAGGCCATAGTTCCAACTCATTCCATTCATTTTTCTAGTTTCCTTCTCTCACCCCCCAGTTAAATAACAGACCCGAATGTCTATGGTCTCTTCTGGTCCTGGCTATTTGTTAATGATCAGCGTGTTTGAATGTTGCCTTGGCAAACATTGTACCAGAAAGTGGTTCCTAAGGAGTAATTCCATATTCTTTGTTTGCATGGACTGCTCCCATCCATCCTGGTCCCTAGATGGCACTATGTACTACAGTAACAGCCCATTGCATTGATTGCCTCTGTGGCCAGCAATGCCCTGGGAGAAAAGTGACAATCTCATGCTGATTAAGAAGAAAATGAGTGTTTTATTGTTTCTAATACTACCTGACAGCAGCCTGAAGCTTCAGAAGTTTTTAGTAGCTTGGGGCATTTACTGTAACTCTGTTGGAGGTTATCACTGAATAGAACTAAAAAGAAAAATCAGAACACATTTCCAAAATGCACGCTGACATTACGTATTCTAATATTCAATGTATAATTTCAGTAAAATGTACCAGAGTTGTTTTTCCTCTTCTTTTTAAAGTGTGAAAGTAGAGGATTGACAGCTCCAATCAGGGTCCAAGTCTGTCCGAAGTAGTCCAAGTGAGAAAATCAGCTCATCTACAATATGGCTGGCAGATGGCTCTTGCTCAAATATGGAGAAAATCTTATCTCAGGATTTAAAGACCAGGAAATTAATACTTCCAAAATAAACACATTGGTTGTGGTAACAGTGAGATTTTGTATTATTATTAATAACATCATTACTTTTTTACTTTTGATGTGTTAACTCAAAAAAGTAGTTCTTTTGTGTATTCTAGATTTTTTAAAAAAAGTATGCTTCTTATTTTAAAATTCTGAATAGTTTCTTCTCTTAGCTTGTGCCATTTCAGATGTTAAGGATGCTGGGAAAATAAGAATAGTTATGTGCCTGAGGCTGCAAGGGACACTTATGACAGCCCTGACCCCAGGGTTCAAGAGTACCAAGAAGCATATATAGCAGACTGGTGTTGGTTGTTTCATTGGCTAGAAACTGGCTTGGATGTGATGAAAGATGGAGAGTGCAAAGAGTGTATCTTGTTTAGTTCAGTGTTTAGGAATTCATTGACTAGTGAAGCATCGGAGGGCTGATTCAATTGTTGCAAAGAAGAGCAAAATGGCATTTAGTGAGGAGAAATACTTGATCCTGGAATCTTAGAAAGAGTGAGTGAGTGAGTGAGTGAGTGAATGAAAAGAAGCAGTAAATAAGGGCCAAATAGGGGAGAGAAATGCTGGGGGCATTCAGAAGAAGTAGATCAATATGTTTTGAGGATAGTAAGGAAAGGTTTCATAGAGGAAGTAGGATTTTAGATAGACCTTTAATATTCAGATTGGGATGGACAGGAAATGATAGAGTCTTAGGACTGGAAGGAGCCTCAGAGATTATCTATCCTGACTTTTTCAATTCAATACAACGAATAAATTTATTAAACATCTGGTCTATGTAAGACACTTTGCTAGATATTAAAGCTCTGAAGCTTAGCACAGTGCTTGGCACATTTTTTTGTTGTTTAGTCATTTTCAGCCATGTTTGATCCTTTGTGACCCCATTTGGGGTTTTATTGGCAAAGATACTGGAATGGTTTGCTATTTTCTTCTCCAGATCATTTTACTGATGAGGAAACCAAGGTAAACGGAGTTAAATGACTTGCCCAGGATCACATAGGTAGTAAGTGTCTGAGGTGGGATTTGAACTCAGGTCTTCCTGACTCTAGGCCCAATGCTTTCTCCACTGTGCCACCTAGCTACCCTACTTGGCACATAGTAGGCACTTAATATTTATTGATTGAAGCAAAGCTAAAAATGATATAGTCTTGCATTCAAGTAAGTTTCAATATACTGAGGGAAATACACATAATAAAAGGCAGGTTGTGATGGAAACATACTGAAAAAATTTCCTAGGAAAATTTGAAGAAAGATAGCACATTTTCAGCTGGGAGAAACAGAGAAGGCTTCATGGAAGAGGTGGTACCTGGGTCAAACCTTGAAGCAAGAAAATTCTACAAAAAAGAGATGAAGAGAGTACATTTCTAGGAATGTGCAAAAGGATAGAGGTGGCAGACATCATGGAAAGGTCAGGGAGGAGCTAGTCACAACAGAGAATACATGAAAGGGGCTTAAGGAAATAAGACTGGAAAGATAGATTAGATTTTGATTGTAGAAAGCCTTAAATACCGGGCTAAGGAGGTTAAATTTCATCCTAGAAATAACAGGAAGTTCATCAAGACTTTTAAGGGAGATAGTAACTTGGCCTGACCTCTGCTTAGTAATATTATTTTGGTACATATATGTCTTATTAAATTCATTGCTTCTTAAACTATGGGGTCATGAAAAATTTGGCAACACACAACAACCAAAAATTAATTAAAAATCTAACACGTAATGAATCCAAGGTGTTTCTGGCAGTGCTTGTCCATTTTGCATCACACAGCTTCACTGCACCATTGGTTCTGAACACAAAGCATGCCCACTTTGCACTGCACATGACCTCAGGCCACCCAACACCAATGGACACTGGGGAAACATGAAATAAGTTCAGGAGTGGAAACAGTTTAAGAAGCCCTGTATATAGATGGAAAAGGGGAAAGACAAAAGGTAGGGAAACTATTAGAACAATGTATAAAAGGGAGGTAATGAGGCACTGAACTAGCATGTTATCACTGTAAATGGAGACAAAGCAATAAATGAAAGATGTTCTGTAGCAGAATGCACAGAACTTAGCAACTGCTTAACTGTGGTGGTGACAGAGTGTAGGAAAGAATGTAAAAGGTAATACTGAGATTTTGAGCTTGGATAACTAGAAGGATGGTGGTACCTTTAACAAAAATAATGAATTTGTAAGTAATAATAATAATAATCATAATCATATATATATATATGTTTATCAGGGAATATAGTAAGCTTAGTTTGGGGCATGTTGAACTGGGGGACCTGGCAGGATTTCCAGACAGTTGCAAAAGTAGGAATAGAATTCAGAGGAGAGATTAGAACTTCATATAGATTTCAGAGATATTTATCTAAAGATAATAATTAAAGATATGATACCTGATAAGTTTGTCACTGGATAAAGTGAAAAGATGTAAGAGGAAAAGTCCCAAGACAGCTCCTAGAAACACATCCACACTTAAGAGGTAAGAGAAAAACGAAGCAATGAAGGAATCCAAAAGGAGTGACCAGACAGCTAGAAGAAGCAGAAGAAAGCAGTGCCATAGGAGCCAGGGTTGTATCCAGGACGAACAGGTGCTTCACTGTGTGGAATGTTCCCTTGGCGAAATGAAGCAATGGGCTGTTTGGTTTTTATCTTCATGTGTCCAGCACCCAACACTTGCCTATTACATTAGAACTTAATAATTGCTGGATTGAATGCTGCAGAAAGATCCAAAAGGATGAGGATTAAGAGAAGGCCATTAAGAGGTCATGGGTGATCTTTGAGAGAGCCATTTTAATTAAACTATGTGGTTGGAAGCTGGATGGCAAGGAACTGAGGAATAAGTGGTTGATGGGGAAGTGGAGGCAGTGTGTACAGTTTACTAATTTCTTAGTTTATTCAATAAAGAAGGATTAAAAAATCACACACTGAGAAAAAGAGAAGGCATGAGGATGTAAACAAAGAGAATGCTTCAAATAGCCAATGTTGGAAATATGATGGAGAGTCAATCAGAGATCAATAACAGGATTACCTTGTGCTAGTGAGGCTCCAGTTGAGATTTTATTTATAGTGGCCCTAGCCTGCATTTCTTTTCTTCTTCTGACTTACTTTTCCTTACCTCAGAGTGTAATTATGTAAAAATGTATTGTAAGTCTCAAAGTGTTGTAAAAATATGATTTGTGATGACTGTGATTATTAATGCCAACAACTTTTAGCATCTTCCAGAGTAAGTTTAGAAAATGAGAATGGGTGGGGCAACCAAGGCATAAGTTTGAGCATAAACAGTAGAAGAATAAAGGGGCAAGAAATTCAAAGAAGTGAGACAGTGCCTCTTTGAACTGTCAACCATGGGGTCTTAATTGTGAAAAGAAAAAAAAATTGAAAATTGAAGTGATGAACAGGGAGAACAGGGAAGGACTGAAAAACTGAGGGTTGAAATGAGAATGAAGACCAGAGTTAGGAAGAGCAGGGTTAGGCAGTGGGAAAGGTGGAAGGACAGGAGACTCTGACCAAAGAGGTGGATTTCAGAATTCACAATCATAGAAATAGAACAGTTTGGGATAGATAGTGAGTTCTAAAATATGACCTATCCATGACTAAAGTAGGATGGAGATGGAGGTCTCAAGAGTTGAAGAAGTTGAAGAACTGAAATAACAGTAAATGTTGAAGTCACTAAGAGCAAAGACAAAAGTCAGCTTAGAAAGGAAGACCTTAGAAAGGAACCAGGTACTGAATGAATTATTGAGGAAAGAAAGACACTAATCTGGAAGTCAGTGATTGATAGGAAAAAGATCCGAACAGGGTGATATAGACACATGGTATGACCTTCAAAAGAGAGGCTGCTGATTGTACTAATCATGATATTAGTGATAGTGGCAGTGGGAAGGGAGCAAGGATTCCTCCTCCTGGAATTGTGTATCTTTTGTTTTGTTTGTTTTTTGTTTTTAGGCAATTGAGGTTAAGTGACTTACCCAGGGTCACATAGCTAGTAAGTGTCATGTGTCTGAGACCGGATTTGAACTCAGGTCCTTCTCACTGCAAGGCCAGAGCTCTATCCACTGCACCATCTAGCTGTCCCTGAGCTGTGTCTCTTTCATGGGAGTGTGTGAAGCAATTGGGGAAGGAGCAGCCAGCATCAGAGAGGGTAGCAAAAGAAATGTTTTCAGAAGAAAGTCAGGTTTTAGTGATCTAAGAAAATATGAGTGTGAAAGAAAAAGATCCAGGATCATAAGGAGTTTGGAGTTTGTTAATGATAGAGGGTTTTTTTTTTAAGTAGAGGATAGGCAATGGAAAAAGATAGAACTGAGCTGGTTAATGACTTCAGTTTGGGGAAAGATAAACAGATCAATGGAATTTGGGTTCAGGCAGATGGTGGTTCTAAATCATAAGGACTAATATGGCAGGAATTTAAGAACTTTTAATCATGAGGCAGGGAGAATTCCAAATACAGAGAGAACTATGGACTAAACTAGCCCCAAGTTCTATTTAGAATGCTGATGTGACAGTGTCTTTGTATGTTAATATTTCCTAGGTGGAGTACCCCTCAGTTCACTGGAGAAGGGTAGAAGTTAAAAAGGAAAGGAACAAACATTTATTGAGCACCTACTATGTACCAGGAATTATGCTAAGTGTTTTTTCATATTATCTCATTTGATCGTCAAAACAACCTTTGAAGTAGGTACTATTATTATACATATTTTAAAATTGAGGAAATTGAGGCAGACAGAGGTTAAGTGACTTGCTCAGGGGCACACTCAGGTCTTCCTGATTCTAGGCCCAGGACTGTCCAAAGTGACATCTAAATGCTTCTAGGATGAAAGTGTTTACAGATCAGTTCCCAGTCCCTACCTTCCCATAGTTGATTGTAGTGGGAGCAGAGAGGAGCCTAAATTTATCACTACTAGAAGAGTCATGAGCCTCTGTTGACCCTATTATCCCCTGTCAGATTCATGACAATCTTGCTCATCAGCTTTGTTTCATCAATCAAGTAGTGGAGTGAAAAATGGACAAGTGATTTTGTAACTAGCAATTGTTTTCTCATGGAGTCAGGGAGAAACTAAAATTATGATTAGGTTACATGAGTGAGACCTACCCTATAAGTAGGACTTCAGTCTCCCACAAACTTCAGGAAAAAAACTTTCCATATGGGAATTGTGGAATAAAGAAGCCTGGTAGAATGGAAAAAGGATTGAAATAAGGGTAAGGAAACTTGGACTGATGATATAGTTATTTACCAGTCATGAGATCTTGGGAAAGCCTCCACCCCCCTTTTTTTCATTTTTGTCCCTCAGTTGCCTCATTTTTAAAAATAGGAATTTTGGATACTGTTGACCACTCAGTCTTTCTAGATATTCTCTTCTTCCTTCATTTTTGTAACCCAATTCTAGTATTCTCTTCCTATTTTTCTATCCTATCCTGATTAATCTCTTTTGCAGGATCATAATCCTTGTCCTACCCCTTTTAGCCTCAGTTTTCTCATCTGTAAAATGGGGATAATAATAGCACCTAACTCACAAGGTTGTCATGAGATCTAAATAGAAAAACATGTAAAATGCTTTGCAAACTTGAATGTGCTATCTATTATTGTTACTATTATTAGAAAAAAAAGACTTTTATATTAAAATGGCATGTCTTCTAATTCTATTCACCATCCTTCCACCACTTGATGACCCCTTAAAAGAATCTTTTATTAAATAATCTTTTAAATTTATTTAAAAATCTTTTATTAAATAATCTTTTAAATCATGGAAGACTCTTTCCTTAAAGTCTTCTGATGCTTCATTGTGATGTGGAGGTGCCTCTGGATTCCTGAGGACAATGCCTCCGGAGTGCACCTGGAAAGTTTTTGAGGACAAACCCAGCTCAGATGATGTTTTTTCTCGGAGGACTCATTTAAATATAGGAAGGGTCATCACCAGAATGTTGACCACCAAGTGAGTGTTATTTCTTCCCAAAGAAACTCATGAAAACTGTATCAGGGTTGCAGAATTAATTGGTGGGTGGCAATGAAGGCACACATGTTTTTTTGAGATATTCAAGTTAAAACAAAGAAGAATATCATTATGTATTCATAAAGAGATAAGGGCTGGACCTGCAATTTCATTGATTGGAGGATTTCCTGGGTGATGAAACTCCCTCTACCAAAGCAGGCTACCACTTTCCCTGCAACTTAAGAGTCTTAGAGAGCTGGCGAGGCCACTGAGAGTTTATGTGATTTGCCCAGGGTGATGTAGCCTGGATTTCAGAGCCGGCATTTTTCCTACATTTTCCTGGCTTTGAGGATGCTCTACGATCTCTACCCCCTATTCCATATTACCTTTTTTGCATTTTCATATTTATCTCTTTTCTTTGCTAACCATTCATCCTTTAGCAACTTTATTGCTTCCTGAATTGAAAGGAATATGTCTTCAACTGGCCCCCAAAAGCAAATTATTTTGTCTCTCTTCTCATTAGCCAAAAGCTGCTCCTGGAGCGGAGTGTCATCATCTTTCTGGTTGCTAATTTACTCACTTAGATTTTTACTCTGACATATGGCATAGGGGCAAGAATCTTTCATCAAAGAAATGATGTTTTCCAGGGGCAAGGATTGTATCTTATTTGTGCTTATGTCAATAGGGTGCCAGCTACCGTGTCTTTCACATTGGAATTAGCCAATTAATAGTTTTTGATTGTTTGAATAATTCAGTAATTTTAATGGAATCAAAGATGTGGTTTATCAGCTTATTCTTGGTTTAAATTGCTGTTTTAGGTACTTCTCAAGCTTCTCCTATAGTACTGCAGGACTAAAGCTAGAAGGAACTTCAGTGTTCAATTAATACAACAATCTATTTTATCTCTGAGGAAACAGACCCAGAAAGATTAAGTGACCTTGCCCAAGGTCAAATAGACCATTGACTCATAGATGTGGAGTTGGAAGAGATCTTAGATATGCTTTAGTATTGGATATGAGATCTTAGTAATTCAATTTTATAGGTGGTGAAACTAAGGCTCTGAGATATTAAGTTACTGTCAAAGGTCACACAGGTAGAAAGTGCAAAACTTATCTTGGAACCCAGGCCGTCTGACTCAACTGAGCGCTTTCTGTTATACCATACTGACAGTGAGTTAGTAAAACAGGAACTACACAGCAAGCATGGCTGAAGTTTTTTTGGGTACAGGGTCTTCCTTGGGGCATTGTTTGGTGATATATTCCTTGAACATTTATTTGTGGACCCAGAATTGAAACATATCATTTGAATAAAATGATATAAAAATGATAAAAAATGATATAAAATGATAAAAAAATCATTGAATAAATGGACTATTTAAAGGGTTTTCTGTGTAGACATCACTTTGCAGCTGAAATTCTGGTAGAATAATTAGGGAATTCACTTTCTGTAAAGAAAATCTGTGTCAACATATGGATTGACTAGAGAAGATAATCTCAATGATAAATAGTGGGGAAAGAGCCTCATCTTTCACTTCTATTCCCAGAACGTAGGCCAAGACACTGGCCAGGAGAGATTTACTTGAAATCCTGGTACATAATGACTAGGTTATTCTCTCTTCAAAGCAGAGCACTTGCAATACGATTTTTCTATTTCTAAGGAGATGGAGCAAAAAATAAAATCCCTCCCCCACCAAATCACATTTATTTATTTTTATTTTCTGTAGATTCAGTCAAATTGGTAGCATTGAATCATCTGCCAAATCATTATTAACTACCATTAGTGGGCATTTACATGAACCTTAAAGTTTGCAAAGAATTTGACATACATTATCTAACTTAATTATCACCACAACCCTGAAAACAAGATATAACAAGAGTTAAATATTTCCATTTTATGAGGTAGGAAACCAGGGCTTAGAAGTTAAGTGGTTTCTAACATAGTTACTCTGTATCAGAAGTGGGACTTGAATCTAGGCCTACCTGATCCTAGGTCAAGTACTCTTTCCTTCAAGCTGCCCTGCCTCTCTCATTAGCATTTGTACAGAATATATGTTAACAGAAGGCAAATTTATCAGAACTGCCATTATAAAAATATTATTATATTCCATCAGTATAGAGGCCTTGTCTCATTTATCTTTTGCTTTCTCCCAGCATTTAGCACCATATTTTGCATGCAATAGTAAGTTAAATAGTTATTAAATTACAAATTAATGACCGAGTTCTAATAAACCCATAATGACTGAAATTATTTGAGATGGGTTTTGGTTTTTTTTAAGAGTTTCAGTGGTCATTTCGCTAATCAAAAGGACCAAGAGAAATGGGTTTTCCAAAAAGGCGACTATAAAAAACAATCAGTAGTTGCTTGGAATTTAAATAGCCATTTTTAGAAACAGATGCTTCTTGTGAGCTATGACTCCAAATTGTATTCATACTTGTTAACTAAAAACTCAATGAATATTAATTCATACCACCCACTGTCATATAAATCCAGGAGTTCCTGAGAAGAAGCTTCTTCAGTCCTTCATGTTGCTGGGGTGATGCATGGCCACAGGGCACTTTGATGAGTCTAGGAGGAGAGTGGCAATGCAGTGAGCAAAAGGGAAATGGAACATCTTGCCTCTGATTCAGGGGTGTTTTCTGAAATAACTCTGAGTGCTATCTTCGCATTCCTAATGGAAACTCTAGTCCCATCTGCACTCACTTAGCGTAGGAGTAGAATTTATGGAACTGGCCCTTTAACTGTTTGGCTCAGTTGCACCTCCACATTTTCAGCCACAGAATTATCACTTTCTTAGTCACTTTTCATCTAAGGGAATATTTTTGGGAGGTTATAGTTCTCTACCATTCTCCCCAGTATTTCAGTTTGTGCTATCTGTATGAGGTTTGCCTATGAGGTAACGAGACTTGATTTTTTTAACAAAGACACTAGAACTGATATCCACAAGTATACATTGCTTCCTCCCTGTTCCTGTGTACCTCCAACCCTTTCAATGTCACTTACAGCTGCTGGGCACTTGCTCTGATAATACTGCCACTGCAAAAGGAATTTGTGGAACTCTATTTTGGGAATGGTCTTGAGTGCCTTAAGGCATTTGTTAAACCTTTATAGTGTACCATGCTCTGTGCTATAGCACATTCTTTTGTATCTTCTCATTGGTGGCAATTCTCCATTCTTTTAGTTCAGCTCAACAAATATGTGTGATGTGCAATGCTTTGTGCTAGGCACTAAGGATGAATCCACAGACAAAATCAGAAGAATCTGTACTGAAGGAACTTATATAAGATTAAGGGTGTACAATATTAATGTGTATAGAATTAGAAATACAAAGTAAATTGTGGCACTGACAACTGTAGGGGGCAGGAAAGGCTTCATGGAAGACATGGTATTGACCTGAGGACTGAAGGAATGTAGGGATTATGAGAGGAGAAGCTGGCCTGGACATGTGTGCAGGTAGGAGCTCCAATGTCATGATGGGATAACAGTCAATAGTACAGTTTGACTGAAAGGCTGAGTATCTAAAGGAAAAAAAATGCAATCAGGCTAGGTAAGTTGGGCCCAGATTTTGGAGGGTTTTAAATTCTAGGTTTTTATGTATTATTGTGGAGGAAACAGAGAGCCCCTCAGTGTATCTGAGCAGGGGAGTGACATGGTCAGGAGAAGACCAAAGAGATATTATTTTCACAGGAGCTGAGTATGGAAAGAATATCCATGAGGAGGGAGTGGTCAATAGCATTAAAATCTGCAATAAGTTTGAGAATTAAGAGATCAGATTTAGCAGTTAAGATACTATCTATTAGTAATTTTGAAGATAGCAATTTCAGTAAAGTGTGTAGTGTGGAAAAAAGGAGAGAAGGAAGCTTTTGATAGATGTTCTCAATTTTCTCAGTAAAGTAAGAGGCAACTTTCTATGTTGAGAGAGAAAGTGAGTAGGTTGGAGATGATAAGGATTAAAGGAGGAGTTCTGGAATAGCATTTGAGAAGGCTGGTAAAGGGTCAAGTCAGGAGTAGTGAAGTATTACAATGCCACAGTGAGCAAATAGTTGAAATTAGATATCATGAATTTGTGTGGTTATATAATTTCCTCCAGTTGTATTCAAAGAAATTTCAAGTTGTAAGTCGGTGGTGGGAGTGGGTGGATGAAGGATTGTCACAATATGAATAGAGTGATAAGATATCAAGGTATTCTCAGAAGAAGAGTGAGTTATTGAATTGCTTAGCTCTAGGGTTGAGACTATTAATAGGGGAAAGGTAAGAAAATGAAATCAGACTAGAGGTGAAGAAGAGAGAAAACAGGGAAATTTTGAAGGTCTAGAGTTTGTGAGGAAAACAAAGATCCCATTTAGGAGGAGTTAGACAGAAGGAGGGATGGAAAGACAGGAGCTTATAATCAAAGGTAAAAATTTCAGAAATCTCCTGAGATCTCTGATCTGATGATTAGATCAAAGATAAAGAGTATCCCTTTAAATGGCTGAGGTAGAGTGAAGACGTAACTCATGGCACCTCAGGAGAATGAAGAATTGGGAGGCCAGGGATATTCAAGAGGATAACAATATCTCCATGAAGAAAAGTGTTGGGGTAGAAAAGAAGGCTATGAACCAGCTGTTGGACTCATTTAGAAAGTAGAAAGAGTAATCTGAAGACTAGCACATTGCAGGATCTGGACTGGATAACACAGGAGGGATCCTCAAAAAAGACTGTGATGATAGGAGATGGAAGGGAAAGCAAGGAACAAGTAATATTCCAAGTTTTCTTCCTAGAACTGGAGCCAGGAAGACCTGAGTTCAAATATGACCTCAGACATTTAATAGCTTGTCAAGTTTCTTCAGTGTTATCTGCCTCAGTTTCCTCATTTGCAAAATAATGATAATAAGAGCACTTAGCAGCATTTAGCCCAGTACCTATGCACTTAATATATGTTTATAGTTCCTGCGAAGATATAATGAGATAATTTTGGTAGCATTACATGATAATAATAATGTTGATGGTGATGGTGGTGATAGAATGAGAAAAGGGGCAACAAATAAGAGAGATGTAGTATTATCTGTTGAGAACTTGGTTTCCTTGAGCATAAGAAGGAATGCATGTGAAAGAGAGTTAGCATGAAGGGATGCATTATTATTGATAGAAAGGAAGGTCCAGATGCTACTATGGATGAGGAGACTGGAGAAGGGTAGTAACTCAAGATGAGTGGAGTTGAGCTAAAATGAAAGGAATGAAAGAGAAATGAAAGCTAAAAGGGGATTTTTTTTTTTTTTTTGCTTATGCATCTAGAAACTCTGGATCCCAGGGATCAGAGGCTCTAGAGGTGGGAAAAAGTTAACAGTAGGATGATAGATGATTTTGTTGTGAAGACTTTAAATGATAAATAAAGAAGTTTGTTTTATCTGAATTCTTTTTTGTGCACAAAAATAATGATACCTAACCACCATCAAAGAAGATGTGTCTTTGAGTTCTTTTTTTCTAGTGGAGGGGATATATTTGTGATGCTGTGTCTGAGGGGATTGACTCTTGCTCATATGGATCCTCTTGTAAACCAAGGTCACATATTTGCTAGACTTCTGTCTGAGGTTAGGAATGCAGGCTGTGATTGTGGCAAAAAGCAAAGCTAACTGGTACACCAGGGAATTGAATCCATAACCTTGGCTGTTGCTAATAAGGCCAAGGTCATGAGTCCAGCCCCCATGAGGCTAGTTAGTTTTGGCCTATTCCACATCCACACTCAGCATCCCTAACCCCAATCACAGTCATGGGAGGTCAGAGAACATGAGTTTCATTATTTCTTTGTAACACCTAGCCCAGAAGTAGGTACAAGAAGACAGATTTTGTTTCATAACTTCTGGATCAGGGAGAGTCCAAAAATTGTTTTTAGTTTGGAAAAGGTTTTACTATTCCCAAATGATGTCAAGTGCTGCACTCATGGCAATTCAGATGGCATCAAGCAACAGGAATATTGAGAAGTCTGATAGTATTGCTAAGAATCATAATTTCGGATTTTATTGAAATTCTAATGTGCTTTCAGTCTAGTATAACTTAACAGCCTGGAATTTCTGTTACAAAGTGAGTAAGTTAGCAGATAGTGAATGAGACCAGTTCTTTGTCTCCAGAACAATGAAAAGAAAACGAGTTAGGCCTAGGGAACTGAAAATGAAACACTTAAGTCTTTTCAATAGAGAAGTAGAGAGGAAACTTTGGAGAAAAAAATTCAGTATATATTGTTAGTTATGGTGGCTGTGACAGTTTTGCTGAAATGTTTTTCTTTGTTATAAGGAAATGTTCAATGGTAGAAAATTGTTAAGGGGAATAATAATAATAACAATAAAATAATAATAATAATAATAATAATAATAATAATGAATATTTATATAACACTTACTATATGCCAGGCACTGTGCTAAGGACTTTGGAATTATTATTTCACTTGATCCTCACAACAGCCCTGGGAGGTAGGTGGCTATTATTATTCTCATTTTACAGATGGGGAATTTGAGGCAGATAGGGGGTAAGGGACTTTCCCAGGGTCACATAGCTAGTAATTATCTGATGTCATATTTGAACTCAGATCTTTACTCTGTCCACTACTCCACCTAACTGAAAAATAAGCATCATATTAAAAACAAAAGGCTACAATAAAATTTTAGTGAAAAAATAAATAGTTTGATAGATTGAAATCAGAGAGAGAGAGAGAGAAAGAGAGAGAGAGAACGTTATAGCTAAGAGGACAACAATATCATTGTATAAACATGAGTAACACCAAAAAAGAATGATCTAGTGGAAAGAAAGCTAAATTTAAAGTATGAGGGGTTGAGTTTGAATCTCGTTTCTGCCACTCACTGCTTATGTGAATTTGAGCAAGTCATTGAATGTCACTGAGCTTCAATTTCCTCATTTATAAAGTGAGGATGTCGTACAAGATAACCTGGGAGATTCTTTTCAGCTTTCGATCTGTGATCCCATTAACCACTTTTCTTTTCAGGCAGAGACACTGATACCTGGAATACAAAACGTCTAGAAGAAACTCTACTTCGAGAGGACATTTGTAGCATTGGAAGGTAGGAGATATGGCTTTGGATCCTCTCCCTACTACTACCTCAATTCATGATTTCCTAAGTCACTGACACTTTGGCCCCACCTTTGCTTCATCTGTAAGCTGAATCTAATGACATTTTACCTTCCTGAAAGTAGGTAGTGAAATCATATGTTCTGTTGACATCCTTCCAACCCTATGAATGTCTTGCTTTTAGAATCACAGCAATTAGAACTGTAAGCAACCTCAGAGGTCATATAGTCCAGTCTCATTCTTTTGCAGATTAAGAGACCTAGGCTCAGAGAGGTAAATGGATATATTCAAATAAGCAAATAAGTTGCAGAGGTCAAATTAATGCCCATGTTTGCTGTCTCCAAAACCAGCGCTCTTTCCTCAAGCTCAGAGCCTGGCATATAAATTCTCTCTGTCTCTCTGTCTCTGTCTCTGTCTCTGTCTCTGTCTCTCTCTCTCTCTCTCTCACACACACACACACACACACACACACACACTCCTTCACTCTCTCACAATTTGTTTTTTTAATCTCTTTCTCTTTATTTCATCATTCCAGAACACGGAACAAAATTCTCTAAATGTCAAATGGGGCTAGGGAACAGGTTGGAGGAAGGAGCAGGTAATTTGTAGCTAGGGTTCCTTTGACATGTAATAACATGTTACTGTTTCTATTAACTATTTGAAGTATACTAATATGGAATGCTGAAGGATTTAATCACACTTCTAAGGATAAGGCACAGTGTATTGTCATACCTTCCCTGTGAAAAGTGTTAAGGAGGGATAGTGAGGTGGTTTTCTTTAGGCTGAAACCAGTCAAACTGTATGGCTTACCATCAAAGTTTTGTTTTTGTTCAGTCATTTTCAGTCATGTCCAGCTCTTTGTGACCCCATTTGGGTCCTTTTTTTTTTTTTTTTGCAAAGATACAGAAGTGATATGCCACTTCCTAAGTTCAAATTTTGCTTCAAATACTTATTAGCTATATTACCCTGGGTAAGTCACTTAAACTTCTCTTTGTTTCCAATTCTTCATTTGTAAAATGGGGATATAATTGTACCTCATTCACAGGGTTGTTCTAAGGATCAAATGAGAGAATGTATTTAAATAATGTATATATATACATACATATGTACATACATGGATATGCACACATATCTGTTACCCTTATTAGAAGGGAAGCTAGGTGGAACAGTGGATAGAGTACTGGGCCTGGAGTCAAAAAAGACCCAAGTTCAAATCCAGCCTCAGACTGTTACTGGTTGTGTGATGCTGGGCAAGTCACTTAACCCCTTCTGCCTCAGTTCCTCATTTTTAAAATGAGCTGGAGAAGGAAATGCCAAACTGTTCCAGTATCTTTGCCAGAAAACCCCAAAATGGTGTCACAAAGAGTCAGACATGACTGAAGCAACCAGAAAAATTATGATAGCCACAAATGACTATGATATAGATATGAAAGACATCCATAAAAAGAATTTAAATGTCACCCAATGACAGATGATTTTAAGGCTCTTTTCTAGAACCTCCACCACTGATATCAGCTCTCTGATGTGGGTAGGCTACCCTAACTGCAGGCAGTAATCCCCTATTAGGCAGCAATGTATTGTTAAGGCAGAACAAGGAAAAGAAAACCTGTTTGTTGCTGGTGTCAGGAATCAGTGGTGAGTAATTAGTATGAACCTATTAGAGCTAGTTTGAAGCAGGTCCAAATGTGAAATAATATAGGTGACACTCCTTTTTGGTGATACCAGCCTCCCTTTTCTTAGTTGTTTTCTTCTATGCCCAATGTCCCCTCATGAAAATTGCTCTCATACTCTTTCTATCTCTCCCTATCAAACTGAGAGTATGTTTCCTCCTAGGTTTAAGATGCAACTTCTCAACTAAAATGGATTTATAATACCTGCTTTCTCTACTCCTAGGGAAAAAGTGAAATAATATATAAGAAAGTATTTTGTAAGTCTATACAAATTTAGCTATTATAATTGTTATTATTGTAACTACTATTAATCATTTGTATGTACTATTTGTATGTACTATTAATCATTTGTATTTGTATAGTATGAACTTTAGTAATTTATTTCTGTCTTGTAGGGAGTATTTATTTGCATTTCAGCCTTAACCTTAACTATGGCCTAAAGAGTGGTTTCCTATTAAAATGATTTTAGGGCATGTAGGAGAGATATCAGTATTGGGAAAAAACATGTCCTTTCTGTATCTGAGGGGCTGCCTATGTACTCTGACTTTAGCTACAAGAGTCAGCTCCTTTCCCCTTCATATATATCTTCCACTGACCTTTCCATAAATTCATTGCTTTGGGATAAACTTTGCCCTTTTTGTTCTCTCCAGGTGAAATGCAAATAGCTTTAGGAGGGGTTGGACTAGACAGCTGAATGAATTTATCAGCTCTATCTGCTTTCTAGATTGGAGAGATAGGGACCTAGTCCAGGGATCAGAGTTGGTTGAAGGAGAATGGAGAGGATCTTGAGAGAAGGAAGAAAAGTTTTAGAAAGGATAGTTAGGAGTACAGAAGTTGGGCATTGCTGACTCTCCAATTTTATTGAAAGATGACCTTAACCTTGCTAAAGGGGTCTTGCCTGGTGCTTCTGTTCTAAATCATCCCCACCTTCACAAAGCGCCGTCCTCTCCCCAGCACAAGAACACACCACTTTCAGAACTTGAGTGTTGGTATTTGTGCCAGAGCACCTTGGATCCCAGTGATATCACAGCTTCCAATTGTTTTTTTCAGGGTCAGGTAACCTTTGAAGCCACAAAGCTAGTCAGGACCAGAACACCTCCTGAAGATATGTGCTTAAATGAAACATTCTTTCCTCATAATAGCATCCTGGCTTTGTTTGAAATCAATAAGCTATTATTAAGTATGAATGAACTGGAGGAAAGTTTAATGAGCTCCTGTAAGAAAGTTCTGGCCCCTAGATACTGTGGGGCTGGTCTGGCAGGCTCTCCCTCAGACTGAGAATGGGACAGCAGCTGTTCTCTTGCCTTCCAAGTGGAGATGGGATCCAATTACTGAAATGAAAAATCTTTTAAAATGGTTCGAAAGGGAAGCAAGTCCATTTATTTTGAGTAAATTCATTTAGTATTGTGTCAGTGTTACCTTCTGATTTCACAATGAGCTGGCAGGAAACAAGTACTCAGAATCTGGACTTCTGTCCTATGCTACTCCCTCAAGTCCCAACTCCCATCTGAATTTCAAAATCCTGGCAATCTGGCCCCACTCCAGCTTTATCTTCTCATTCTTCCCTATAGAACCCCTCTAAGTGAACCAAGCTGGTCTCTTCTCAGTGTCTCCCCCTTTCTGCAACACACACACACACACACACACACACACACACACAAACTATCATCATAATCATTTCACATTGTGCATCTTTCACTTATGGTCCACTGCTTCACTGAAGACCCAAGACTCGCAATCCATTAGGAAGTCAATCATTGTTACCTGTTCAAACTGAGAGACTATATTGTAAATAAAGGTTCAAACTAAAGCAAGGGCTCTTAACTTGGGGTTTGTGAACTTGTTTTTAAAGATATTTTGACAGCTGTATTTCAATATAATCTGCTTTCTTTGTAATGCTATGTTTTATGTATTTAAAAACATCATTCTGAGAAGGGGTCCCTAAGCTTCACCAGTTAGCCAAAGTGGTTCATGACACAATAAACATTAAAACTCTTAACCGAAAGTAAGTTCCAGTTTCAAGACTTCTGATGCCTAATGATTTGTAATTTGACCTCTTGCCTAGATTTGTCTAGGGTGGCAGACTGCTACAGTGGAAAGAATAATAGCTATGAAGTTAGGGGACCATGGTCTTAATCCAAATTTTTCTATTTATTACCCATGTGACTTTAGGCAAGTCATTTAAGTTCTCTGAACCTCAGTTTCCTTCTCTGTGAAATGAGTGACTTGGAAAAAAAAACCTGATGAGAGCTTAGAGGGACTGACTGAAAAATTACCACCATACTTTATGCATTGAAGATAATTTATATTCAACTAACTATTGAATGATTTTCATTGTTTATATTTGATGTTTAATTTTGAACTTTTAATTAAAAGCTTGTTTTTAAATGTTGGAGTTGTCCTACAAAGTCCCTTCTCTAAATATGTGATAGCACAATGTCATGATTTGCTTTGGCCTCTTGAGCCTTCAAGTAGGCTCTATGTCTCGTGGTCTGAGAACACATTCACTGCTCACCTTGATCCCTGACTTCCTAACCTTTATTCTCAGTCTTCTCTGGATTCCTTTGGTCCTGGCTCTCAATTAGTTCATTTTGGAAAATATAAACTTCTGGAGAGTCCACCTTAAGGCATGAGATATTGAAATGAATAAGGCATAGTTCCTGCTAGAAAGAAATGTGCCTTCTGATTGGGGGTAATATTACCACAAGAACAAATAGCTACTTCTGTAATAACCAGCTGCACATAATTCAGGGAAGCACTAGATTGTTACTTATCACATTTTTCATCTTTTAGAAAAGCTTCCCCATTTTTCTTCCCCTTTCCTGTCTGATTCTACCCTTCCTTCAGGCATCAACGGAATGTCTTATTTCCTCTGTAAAGATCTTTTCATACTGTATTTTACATACAGTATTTTAGCTTATCCTTTTAAATAACCTGTTAGTATGTGTTATAAGTATTATATCCCCATTTTACTGATGAATATGGGACAGAGAGGTTATGTGATTTACCCAGAATCCCATAGATGGTGAGGATCAGAGCTTAGGACTCAAACCTAGTTCTTCTGATTCCAAATTCAGTGTTCTTTCTATTAAAGTAAAGCTTAATTTCACTGAACTCCTTTTCTCTGAACTCCTTTAGCATGAAAGGCATCCAGCAAACAATCTATGACTGTTTTGCATCAGCCTTGCTAATGGTTTCATTCTATAGATAATGTCTTTGTGTGTCTATGTGTGTGCAGGGATTGTCCCAGGCAAAGTTATGAACTAGACTGTCTGTTACTAATTTCTCTGACTTAAGGGGACAATGTTGGGACTGTCTTATACTCAAGAGTATATAGTTGAATCCATTCTTAGAGGGTCAGGGGAACTAACCAAAACTGGCTTCAGGCATCCTGTTAATTTATAAATATGCTGGGACTTGGCATTCATAGAAGGGGAATCTTCCAGGTCTGAAGGGAGTCAACAAGGTCAACAATGGCAAAAGCAGAAATTCCCGGTAGCTATCATACAGTAGACAGTTGTATTTAAGAGTATCCATTACTATTCTTAGAACTAAAGTATAATGCTTCTTCTTCTGGCCTTTAAACATTTGGGACACAGGGATTGCTTAGATCCAGTGTAAGGCATTGTAGTGGTAGGGTTGTCCATCTAGCTTAGTTGGTAGAGCATGGGTTTCTTAATACAAGTGTTGAGCCCCAGATTGGGTAAAAAGGTTAGAGAAAAAGAGAGTGTGGTACAGTGGATAAAGTGTTGGGTCTGAAGTCAGGAAGATCCGAGTTCAAATCCTACCTTTTTATATATGGAGGCAGCTATAGTATAGTGGAAAAAAAACACTAAATTTGAAGTCAGAGGATCTGGGTACGAGTCCTAGGTGTCACATATTACTGGTTTAGTTCTTGGGTAAGTCTTTTAACCTTCTTGAGCTTCAGTTTCCTGAAATACAAAATGATGGGATTGATTATGAATTCTCTTAGGCTCCTTCCAGCTCTAGAGCCATGATCCTAGGATGAGCTTTGTAGCTTGAGAAGGAATAACTGTTTAACCATATTGTTCAAGACAGATCCTTAGTATCTGTGTCATTGGAGGTGGGTGGCCAATAGTGGGTAGCAGGTTTGAATGATAACTGTCTACATCCCTTATTGTGGCCCTGACATTTGGGTAGAAGAATGGGTCAGGTTGGTCAGTTCCTGGAATCCAGGTATACTTGTAAGGGAAGATGAATTTCAGTGATTAAACATCCTGTTGGTGTATGCAAATACGCATCCAGAAAGTAGATCTACAACTAGGAAACTATTCTAATAGGGAAGAAAAAAGAGAGGTGGATACAAATACTACTAACAAAGGACTAAACAAAATAGAAGATCTCTCTAAACAGAGGCATTCTAAGGAATGAATCTAGATTCAAGTCTCCAGGCACTAAATAGGAGCCCCGGATCTGCTAACCTAGGGGTCTTTATATGTCTTCATCTAATGAGGTTAGTGAATAGTGTCCAAGGTGAGACTAAGCCAAAAGAAGGGGGTTACTCATACAGATTTGCTCAGCTGCCAAAGTTAGAAAGATTTAGGAGACAAGGAGCAGAGCAGTCTAGTTGACACCATTTAGGGATGTTGTTTTTAAACTTCAGAGAATGAATCTTATGCTACACTACATAGAACTGAAAAGACTATTCCCAGGACAACATTTTAAAGCTTATAGGAAAGCCCCCTAGTGGCATAATAAGAGGAATTGGATTCTCTGAAGGTGTTTTTATTTCCCCTCTAGGACATTCTAAAATGTTAGTTTCCATCTTCAATATACAGATTGTCATGGAGCACCTCTGAAGGACCGCAGTGCTACACAAGCTAAACATATGGTTGAATGGGAAAAGCTCCAGAGAAGTGAGCTCCTTCTTTTCTTGACTAATGGACCAATCAGCAGCTTTCTTCACACTGAGCCTGCCCTATCCTGATATAAAACAGAAACCACTCTTATTACTCATCAAAGTCTACTCTAGGAAACTATGAATGGAAAAAAATATTGAAATAAATTAAGGAAAACAGATGTTAGCTTGCTTAAAAAATTAAGTATGCTACCGGCAACTGTAGGGATTTTTTTTTTGTTGTTGTGTTCAGCAGTAAAATCATCTAGTTAAATGAGAAAAGTGTTGCTAAGCACAAACTATCATGTCTGTTTAATTACTGGCAGGTGTAGAAGCCTCAGCAGATGATCAATCCTAGCTAGTAACTTTTGCCCCAGGATGCCATCCAAATGGCCTTTCAATGCCTCCCATTGTGTATATAATTTTGTGCAAACAAAACTCTGTTTTCTGATCTTTGAAAAAGAAAACCAGCAAGAAAATAAAACTACACTCACCAAAAACTTCTTCCCCCAGATGGTAAAATGCAGACTTTTTTAGTAATATATCTTTGCCGGTATGCATGTTAAGAACCCAGCCTAGGACAGCTGTACTCTAGTCTGGCACTTTATCATTATGGACTTCTGAGAATAGAATGGAAGAAGAGAGAAGAGAAGAAAATGGAAGAGAAGAAAAGAAAAGAAAAAAGGAGAATAGGTAAGAGAAAAGAAATATATCTCCCTTCTTTAGTAAAGTGAGGGGCTTTGGGTGTGAACATTTTTCACACTGTCAGGCTTGGTTGATGTGTTAACTAGTTTTATAGAACTGATTCCCCCCTCTCTTTTCCACTTCTTGTTACAAGGGATGGCTATCTGGATTTGGGTTGGAAGAGAAATACATTTGGAAATGAAGGTGATTTATAAACAAAATCTATAAATACAATTTTAAGATTATAAAAGTAACCACTGAAAGCAAGAAGAAATAGTATGATAGAAGGAGTGTCAGAATTAAGTGATGGTTTTTCCAAATAGGACATATTTTTTGTCTATTTAAAGGAAGAAGGATTTCGGAGAGAAATATGGGAGACCAAACTTTAAAGGATATGCAAAATGATGTGATCTTGGATGAAGGTTGGACTTGAAAAGAGAAAACTTTTCCTGATCCCACTTTTTCCTGATCCCTACATACTTTTTCTTCTCAAATTGTATTGTGTTTTTTTTTCTTTTTAGGCAATTGGGGTTAAGTGACTTGCCCAGGGTCACATAGCTGGTGTCAAGTGTTTGGTCTGAGGTCAGATTTGAACTCAGGTCCTCCTGACTTCAGGGCCGGTGCTCTATTCACTGTGCCACCTAGCTGTCCCTATTGTTTTTACTTACTTATGTGTAACACCCCACTGCCCAAATAGAATGGAAAGCCTTTAAGGACAGGAATATTTTTATCTTACTTTTATCTCTCTAAGGCCAGGAGACAATTTGTCATAGTGGAGAGAGAGTTGGATAGAGAATCCAGGAGGACCTGAGTCCAGTTCCAGCTTATGACACATACTAGTTTTGTGATCCTGAGCAAGTCACTTAAATGGGATACTTCTCTAAGATGATAAGTTGCAGATAGTGTCAGTTTTCATTGGCAGAGGAAATGCCTCATGGAGAAATCCCTATGTGAATGAAATCATGCAAAAAATCCTAATGCCTAGCACAGAGTTTCATAGAGTTGTTGCTTAAAATAGTGTTTGTTGAATTGAATTAAAAGCTTCAGAGCTATTAAATGAGACAAGCAGAAGAAAGCTTCATAGCTATTGGCTTAGATCATGACCCTGTATGGGGTCATGACCCACAGTTTGAGAAGCACTGAAAGGGTCATAAGGGTCCCCCTCTCTGAGCCTCCAGTTAGCTATCTAATTTTCTAGTTAGGAGCCCTGGCTTAGCATACTGAAAGAGAACAGTTTTAACCTCTGATGAAGGAGACAAGTTTACTATTTGGGTGGCTCTGAAGATACTACTTCAGGTAAAGCCTACAGCTGAGGCACAGAAGGAGTCTGACAGAACTGTCTAAAAGAGCTGAAGTCTTCCTTTTAATAATGTGAAAACATCCCCTCCTTTCCAGTGATGGCAGAGATGGCTGAAAGAGCTGATCAACAGGACAATGGTAGCAGAGAAGCAATGCCTGGTGGGAGGCAGGGATAGAAGACGGTGAAATTATGACAATGCTAGAAAATATCAGTACATTTGCAGTTTCAGAAGCATGAACTGCTCTTCCTTGTGGATGCTCTGGTCACCTTTATTCCCTGGGAATTCATCTCTATATGCAGATGCTCTGCCCACACATGATACCCCAAAATGATCCATTCTTCCCAATGAGTGTGTATGTGAATGAATTTGTGAGAGGGTAAGTTTGAGGTTTCTGGGAGAAATCTATTATTATTTTAATACATTTCAGTCTAATTAAATGCCTTTGTCATGAACTGCATTCTATAACTAACTGTTAAGGCAAAATGCATCAAGGATTCCAACACACAAGATAACTAGAACATTAAGTAGCTAACTCGAGGCTCAGAGAAGGGGACCCTTGGATGATATAGAGAGAAACACAGAAAAGACAGCATCAGCATCATACTAGTGAATGTTCTGGTATTGGAGTCCTTTGTTCTTGATGTTTGTGTGAGTTGTGTGGGTTCTTTCTAAGGGATCTGAACAACAGGAAATTAGTTGGTCTATCTAAACATTTTTCGGAAGAGTGAAGGTCTTTGGCAAGCTCTTTCTGGTTTTATTTGTTTATGAGTGTGGAATTGAGGTGGCAATACGAAGTGAGCAATCATGATTCCAAGTAAATTACCTGTATTAATATTGGACCTCTGACTTTGCTGATTACTACATGCCTAAGGGTTTCTTTGGGTTATTCCCTTCCCTCATAAATAGAACATAGACTTTTCAGAAGGAAATAATAGCTGACATTGACTTGCTTAGTCCTTCCTGTGAAACAATAAGTTCTCAAGACAGTTTCCGTGGAGTGTAAGGGTACAGACTGTGGTCATGAGAGTTTGCTTCATTCATAACTCATTGGCCTATGCAGAGATGATGATGAAGAAGATGATGATAGCTAGCATTTATATAGAGTTTTAAAGTTTACAAATAGCTTTGCATATGATATTTCATTTGATCCTCACAATAACATTGGGATAAGTGTTATTTGTTATCCTTTTTATAGATAAGGAAAATGAGGCATAGAGAGGTGAGATGATTTGCTCACGGTCACAGAGCTAGTAAGTGTCTGGGGTGGGATTCAAACTCAGGTCTTCCTGATTCTACAAACAGCACCCTGTGCTGCATCCAACCCATGAACCCTCTTAAACATAATGAATTAATTAAGCAGATGAAAATAAAGAAGGCTAAAAAGGAATAGTTGTGATCAAGCCTACTAAAATGAGAAACTTTGGGAGGAGATGTTCTCCATAGATTTCACTAACTCTTTCTAAGCTTGTTTATAACCCCCAGTTTTTCAAGGATTAATATTCCTAGAAATTTCTAGGTATTTGGATAATGAGACTGCTTGAAATCTGTTTACCACAAAGCAAAGATAAAAGTTTGCTTGAGAAAGAGGGGTGTTCACTTGGAAATACAAACCACATGAACTACCAGCTAGCTCAATGCATATATGTCTCTCAAAATGACTTCTGTGTAATACAAAGAGAATTCTTGACAAGAAACCCAAGATACATAATACAAACCTTATTTTTTTAAATTTTGATTACTTCTCTTGAACCATTTGGGTCACTCCTTTTTATTAAGTCACTAGAAGAAATGAGAGAACAAGGTCCAGGGAAAAGACTTTGGGATCCTCTTAAAATAATTTATTAAGTGTTTTATTAAGAATGTTATGTTGAACATCAATACAACCAAATAAATTTGTTAAATAATCACTGAAATTAGAGGCAATTAATTTAAGTGCAACAAGTATCAAAATTTTTGTATTGACTTCCTGTAAGCCACCAGGAGTCTTGGCCTATTCATTTTCATTCACTTTTTTCTCATATATACTGCTAGTTAATCTGTAATTCAGTTCTTTTGTTCCTACATGTTTCACTTTGCATTATTATATAAATGTCTTTTCAGATTTCTTTGTATTTCTCATGCTTGTCAGGCTTAATTGTATTAAGAGTGTTCTATCACATTGATATAAAATTATTGGTTTAACCATTCCCTGATTCTTGAACAAATAGGTTGCTTCCAGCTTTTCTTTTTTCAATTCAATAAGGATTCATTAAAGATTTACTTTGTCATAGGCATTTTGTGATATACCAGGGATACAAAAACAAAATGGAAAAAAAAATCTGCACTTAAGGATTTTGCATTTTGTTGGGTGGAAGCAATGTGTGCATAGATAACTCAATACAAATATATATTACAAAATAAAATAATATAATAATAAATAAATGAAATAATTTTGGACAAGAGAGAATAATAACACCTGAGCATTAAGAAAAGACCTCCTGAAGGAAGTTGTCATGGAGTTGAAACTTGAAAGGAGATGGAGGGTACCAAAGGATGAAAGGGAGGAAAGAGACTATTCTAGGTATGGGGGACAACCTGCATGGTGGCACAGAAGCTGGAGATGAAAGGTTAAGTTGTTTGTGAGGAACAGCTGGTAGACAAATTTGGTTGGAGCATAGAATGCCTGAGGCAGAGCAGTGTTTAACAGCCTGGAAAGATAGTTTAGAGACTGATCATGAAGGGTTTTAAATGTCAACAAGAAGAGTGTGTTTGTGCCCTAGATGCAAAAGGGAGCCACTGAAACTGCTTGAGCAAAAGGGTAATGAGGGAATTGAGGGGATTAGAACAGCAAGTGGTAGTGGGAATTGAGTGAACCATACCGACTCCATCTTGTGACTCGGTTTTGGTGCTAGTTCAGTTCTTTTTCTATTCAATTATGGGTCTCGTTCAATTTCTGTCTTGTGGGGGAAAAACTATTCAATTGTGGCAATTGTGAAAGGACTTTGTTGCATTGTTTGAACCCAGCTCTGTGTGACTTGGAAGTTGGACCTCTATCTGTTGCTTAGAGACACTCAGCTAAGGACCTACTTTATGCTGACCAGAAACCCAGTCAGATCCAAAGACTGATGCAAGGAGTTTTCACACAATTAGACATCTTAAGAAAATCATGTCTTCTCTGAAAATTGGCCCCATATGGCTTAATCAGTTATTGTTTCCATGTTCCTTTGATTGAATACAAACACTTGAGGGAAGTGAGACACCACTTTTTCTGATTTCAGAGAATTGTATCTGTTCACTCTGCCCTTCCCAAACTGAAAAAACCCCTATTCTTTCCTTCCATTAGAAATCAGATTACCTAATTTTGTATCCAGGTTAATTATTTTCTTTTAATTAATTGGCTTCATTTGATTAATTGTTTTTAATGTATAAAAATCTATTTCCCCCCCCGTATTTGGGGTCCAGTGTTAAAGCCGAAGAAGGCAATTTGTCCCAATTTATTATGCATTTGGCATGCATAGTTTAATAAATCAATATGCTCAGAAGCTCGAACCTTTGTTTCCTCAGCCATTTCATCTTTCTCTCAGACAGTGACATGATCTGATGTGTGATTTAGAAATAGCACTTTGGCAACTGTTTGGAGTAGTGATCGGGAGAGTTTAGATACATAGAGATTAATTGTCTAGACAAGAGGTCCTGACGGATAGAATTAGCATGGTTAGGAAGAAAAGGATGTGAGATATTGAGGATGAATTGAACAGACTTGGCAACTGATTGGAAAAGGAGATAGGTTGGTAAGAGGGAAGAGCAAAGATTTTAAATCTGGGTAACTAGAATGGTGGTTTCCTAGACAGAAATAGAGAAGATGGGAAGAGGTAGGTTAAGGGAAAAGGTGATGGTTCCACTTGGGACATAGTGAGTTTGAGATGCCTATTAGGCAATGAGGTAGAAGAGTCTGTTAGGCAGTTAGAGATGTATGACGGGAGATCAGGGGAGAGATAAGGGCTGGATATGTAGATTTGAAGTTACTTCCATAGAGATAATAATTGGATCCATGGAACTGATGAGTTCACCAATAGAAGGTACATAGAGAGGAACATGAAAAGGGTCTAGGATGGAATACTGAGGTAAAATGAAACAGGTAGTGTGGCATAGATTCCACAAAGGAAATTAAGAATGATCATTCAGGTTCAACCATGTTACCCACATTCTCAATAAGCTCCAATTGTTCCCTATTACTTCCAGGATCAAACACAAAATGCTCTTTTCATTTAAGATTCATTTAACACCCTTCATAAGCTACCCTCATACCTTTCCAGTCTTCTTATTCCTTACATCATGCCATATACTCTGACCCAGTGAAACTGAACTCCTTGCTGTTCCATGAACAAGACAGTCCATCTTTCAGCCCTGGGCATTTTCTCTGGCTGTCCTCCATGAGTGGAATGCTCTCCTTCTTCATCTTTACCTCTTGGCCTCTTTTAATTTCCAACTAAAATCTTATCTTCTCCAGGAAATTTTTTCCAATTCTTCTTAATTATATTGCCTTTTCTCTTAGTTATTTCTTATTTATCTTGCATCTAACTTATTTGTACAGTTTTGCTTGTTTATTGTCTCCCCCATTAGACTGTGAGCTCCTTGAGGGCAGGGACTGAATTTTGCCTTTCTTTCATTCCCAACAATTAGGAGAGTGCTTGACATATAGTAGGTGCTTAATAAATGCTTATTTACTGACTGACTGATTCATGTAGATAAGAGAAGAATAATGATAGATCAATGCAAAGGAACCCAGGTAGAAGAGAGTGTCCAGAAGAAAATTTTCAGCAGCATCAAATACTGTAGAGAGGTCAAGAAGAAGTCGAGAATGGGGGTGGAACCAAGATGGCAGAACACTGAGCAAGTCAATTGAACTCTTCCAACATTCCTCTCTAAACAACTTTAAAATAACACCTAAAATTAAATTTTGGAATGTCAGAGGCAACAAAAGGTTAGGGTGAGACATTTTTTGAGTCCAAGATAACTTAGGAGGTCGACAAGAAAGGTCTGTGACACTGAGGCAGTGGCCAGCCTGGAGTGCATCACAGGCCATGCCAATACCATCTCTGCAACACCAGCAGCAGGCCTTGGTGGCTGTGACAGTGCTAGCAGCAGCTTTGGGAGCTTTTATGTTACAGACAGTAAGGGAGTCAGGAAATTGGTAAAAAAAAAAAAAAGATTATAGGAGGCCCTGTGCCGGCAGGACCCTGTTGCATTGCACAGACACAGTTTTGGATTGCAGTTCTGAGGGAAAGAGCTTTAGTGCTTGTGGCCAGAGGGGTACAGGGGCCTTCATCACAGTTCCAGAGAAAGAAGAGTGCTTGTGGTCACTCACTAGGGAACAGAGAATCTGTTACAGTTTCAGGGCCAAAAGGAGCGCCAGCACCTGGGGTTGCAGGAACAAGGTCCTTTCCTGGTATAAAAACCAGAGCTCAGGCCAGAATAGCAGCAACCATACCTTTCCTTAGATCATACCACCTTAGAAGCACCCAAAACTTACAGACCCTTAGAAGTAGCTCTTAAAACAACAGCATGAAAACCTGAAGCTTAGGACAGTGACCTCTCTACATAGAAAGCAATTTTAACATTAAGATAAAAGTCAAGAAATAGGATGGAAAATGAACAAACAATAAAAAATGAACATGAACATAGAAAAGCTACTGTGCTTATAGGCAAAATCAAGACACAAACTCAGAAGGAGACAATATTGTCAAAAGAGCTGCAAGCAAAGCTTCAAGAAAAAAAAAATGTGAATTGAACACAGGCCATAAAAGAATTCCTAGAAGAACTCAGAAAGGATTTTAAAAATCAAATGAGAGAGGGGAAAAATTGGGAAAAGAAATGAAAGTGATGCAAGAAAATTGTGAAAAGAGAGTCAACAGCTTGGTAAAAGAGGCACAAAAATATTGAAGATAACAACACCATAAAAATCAGAATTAGTCAAATGGTAAAAGATGCACACAAATCCATTGTAGAGAATTTCTTAAAATGTAGAATTGGCAAAATGGAAAAATAGATATAAAAGCTCATTGAAGAAAATAAATACTGAACAATCAGAATTGGGCAAGGGGAAGCTAATGACTCCATGAGACATCAAAGGCAAAAGAATGAAAAAAAGAAATAGACAAAGATATGAGATACCTTACTGGAAAAAAAAAAAACTGACCTGGAAAATAGATTGAGGAGAGAAAATTCAAGAATTATTGGACTACCTGAAAGCCATGATAAAAAAAAAAAGCATAGATATCATATTCCAAGAATTTAACAAGAAAAAGTGCCCTGATATCCCAGAACCAGGCAGTTAGATGGCACGGTGGATAAAGTGGGAAGACAGGAACCAGAAAAATTCATCTTCCTGAGTTCAAATCTGGACTCAGACACTAAATGTGGGACCTTGCACAAGTCATTTTATCCCACTTGCCTCAGTTTCCTCATCTGTAACATGAGCTGGAGAAGGAAATGGCAAGCCACTTTAGTATCTTGCCCAAGAAAACCCCAAATAGGGTCACAAAGAGTCATGACTGAAACAACCGAGCCAAAACTAATCCTAGACCTAAAGGCTAAAATAGAAACTAAATGAATCCACTGATCACTTCCTGAAAGAGTTCCCACAATGAAAGTCCAAGGAACAATATAATCAAATTCCAGAGCTCCCAAATTAAGGTGCAAATATTACAAGCAGTCAGAAACAATTGAAATATGGAGCCACAGTCAGCATCTAGCTTCCACGTTAAAGGAGTGGTAGAGGGCTTGAAATATGATATTCTGGAATGCAAAGCACTTATGATTCCAACCAAGAATACCTTCCAAGCAAAACTGAGTATAATCCTTCAGGGGAAAAATGGATATTTAATGAAAAAGCAGACTTTCAAGGATTCCTGATGAAAAGACCAAAGATGAACAGAAAAATCTGACTGTCAAATACCAGACTCTAGAAAGACGTAAAAAGGTAAATATGAAAGAAAAACCATAAGGTTAAACTATTTACATTACTGTATGGGAAAATGCTACTTGTTACTCCTAAGAACTTAATCATTATTAAAACAGTTAGGAGGAACATGCATAGACAGAGAGAATGGATGTGAGTTGACTATAATGGGATAATTTTTTAAAAAAATAAATTAATGAAAAAGAAGGATACATTGGGGAAAGGAGAAAGGGAGAGGAAGAATGGAGAAAATTATCTCACATAAAAGAGGAATATAAGGAAGAGCTTTTATAATGGAGGGAAAAATAGGGGGTGGCAGGTGGCATGGACTTTACTTTCATCAGAATTTGATCTAACTGGGAATAACATATACACTTAATTGGTTATAGAAATCTATCTCACTCAACATGAAGGAGGGGAACGGGATACAAGAAGGAAGGAGTGTGGCTGAAAAAAAGTGAAGACAGATTAAGAAAGGCAATGGTCAGAAGGAAAATAGACTTGAGGAGGGAGAAGATAAAAAGAGAAAGAGAAGGATAAACAGAAAAATAAACAGGATGAAGGGAAATACACAGTACCCATTATGTGAATTTGAATGGGATGAATGCACCAATAAAATGGAAGAGGATAGCAGAATGCATTAGAAAACAGAATCCAACAATATGTTGCTTACAAGAAACACGCTTGAAATAGAGTAACAAATATAGAGTAAAAATCTGGGGCTGGAACAAAAGCTAATATGCTTCAGCAGAGGTTAAAACAAAACAAAACAAAACAAACAAAACAGAGGCAGCCATCATGATCTCAGACAAACCAAAAACAAAAATAGACCTAATTAAAAGAGATAATTAGAGAAATTGAATTTGCTAAAAGTTACCATAGACAATGAAATAATACCAATGCTAAACATATGAATCAAATGGCATAGTATATAAATTCTTCAGAAAAAAAGTTAAATGAGTTACAGGAAGAAATGAGTTACAGGAAGTTCTGCCCTTTCAGAACTAGATAAATGTAACCATAAAATAAATAAGAATGAAGTGAAGAAGATAAAGAGAATTTTAGAAAAGTTAGACATGGTACATATCTAGATAAAATTGAATAAGAATAGAAAAGAGTACATCTTTTTCTCAACTGCATATGGCACCATCACAACAATTATGTTTGGGCATAAAAACTTCACAAACAAATGCAGAAAAACAAATATTAAATACATCCTTTTCACACAACAATGCAGTGAAATGCATTCAATAATAGTCCATGGAAGCATGGATGAAAATTAATTGGAATCTAATCTAATCCTAAAAAATGAGTGGGTCAAACAACAAATCATAGAAGTATTAATAATTTCATTAAAGAGAATGAAAATGAATAAACATGCCATCATTTGTAGGATACATCCAAAGAAGTACTTAGGGGAAGATATTCTATCTTTAAACACTTACATCAATAAAGCAGAGAAAGAACTGATCAGTAAATTTGGTATGCTATTAAAATATACCTAGATAATGAGCAAAATAAACATCCCCAATTAAACACCGAATTGGAAATTCTGAAAACCAATGGAGAGATTAATAAAATTTAAAGAAAAAAACATTAAATTAATAAACAAAAGTAGTAGCTGGTTTATGAAAAAAAAACCACTATAAAATAGACAAGCCATTGGTTAAAAGAAACCAAATTATTGGCATCAAAAATCAAATAGGTGAATGCACCAAAAATAAAGATGAAATTAAAGCAACTACTAGGAGCTATTTTGCCCATTTATATTTCAATAAATCTGACAATCTAAGTAAAATGGAGAAATATTTACAAAAATGCAAATTGCCCAGATTAATAGAAGAGGAAATACTCAAATAAACCTATCTTGGAAAAAAAGACATTGAACAAGGTATAAATGAGCTCCAGATGGATTGACAAATGTGGGGCAGCTAGATGACACAGTGGATAGAGCACTGGCTCTGAAGTCAGGAGTACCTGAGTTCAAATGTGGCCTCAGATCAAACACTTGCCACTAGCTATGTGACCCTGGTCAAGTCACCTAATCCCAATTGTCTAAAAAAAAAACCAACAGATGGATTGACAAGTGAATTCTACCAAACATTTAGAAAAAACAATTATTTCCAGTAGCACATATAAAAATAGACAAAGAAAGAGTTCTGTCAAATTGTTTTCATGACACAAATATACTGTTGCTACCTAAACAAGGAAAAGGAGAGAGAGAGACAGACAGACAGACACAGAGACAGAGACACAGAGATAGAGACTAAGACAGAGAGACAGAGATAGAGACAGACACAGAGACAGAAACAGACACAGAGAGACAGAGAGATAATGATTCCTCACATTTCTTTTCCGTAACCAGGTGAGCACTAGGATCAAGATTTGCAAGTCCTGGTCATTCTCCATACATGAGACCTTGTAAAGAGACCACAGCAAGCCCAGTGCTTTCTGATTCTTTATGGTACAGCTTTAAGCAGAAGAGCAAGAAGGGAAGGAGCATAGCCACATACCTATGGTATATACTATTGACTACCACTGAGCAGACAGTTTTGATTCATTCTTTGGTCTCCCCCATTTTATCTTTACCTGTTTTTGACTAGATTTTGGAACTTGATTTCTGTCTGCCTCATCATTTGTGGAATTGAACTTATGAACTTTAGTCTCCTTTATTTTCCTTAGGCAGAAAATCTGTAGTCGTGACCTGAACTCAGATCTTTATTACCTCAAAGAACAAGCTCTGATCTCTTAATTTTTACAATTAACCTGCCTCGGTTTCTTCATCACTTCTCCTTTTCCTTTGGCTTAACAACTAATCTCCCTTCTTCTTAGGTGGACCTGACTTTTGATACAAGACAGGGAAAAAATACTCTTTTTCAGTTGAATCCTGTTATTGGTTAGTCACTTGGGGAACATTTAAATTAAACAAAGCACCAATCATGTTCACAGCACTGTGCTAAGACCTTGCTGGTAGAGATATAAAAGTTAAATAATAGCTAACATTTATATACCATTTACTCTGTGCCAGACACTGCATTAAGTCCTTTGCAAATATTACCTTATTTCATCTTAAAAACAAAATTTTGGAGTACTATTATTATCCTCATTTTATAGATGAGGAAACTGAGGCAAGTGGAGGTTAAGTGTTTTACTCTTGGTCAAATAGGTCTTCCTAAGTCCAAATCTGATGTCACCGAGCTGCTTGACCTCAAGGAAACAATCCAAGAGGGGCTTATGACATACACAAAGAACTTAAAAAATTTAAATATTTTTTAAAAAGGTAAATGCATTTGAATTGAAAACTAAATATTGTGAGAAGTCTGTGGGCACAAAGATCAGCACTGTCTGGGTGAATTCAGAAAAGTTTCTTAGGGTGGTTATTCAGTGAAATAGAGGACTTTCAAGCATTCTTGATGAAAAGACCAGAATTGAATAGAAAATTTGATTTTCAAATACAAGACTCGAGTGGAACATGAAGAGGTAAACAGGAAAGAGAAAATCATAAGAGACTTATTAAGGTTGAACTGTTTACATTCCTGTATGGAAAGATGATATTTGTAACTCATGAGACCTTTGTCAGTATTAGGGTAGTTGGAGGGAAAAAAATTACATGTATGTATATATAGACATGATAGATAGATAGATAGATAGATAGATAGATAGATAGATAGATAGAT
>NW_020950326.1:18926552-18933034 GCF_900497805.2 Vombatus ursinus | reverse complement strand
GATAGATAGATAGATAGATAGATAGATAGATAGATAGATAGATAGATAGATAGATAGATAGATAGATAGATGGCACAGGGTGAGTTGAAAATGAAGGGGTCATATCTGGAGAATAAAATTAAGGGGTGAGAGAGGAATATACTAGGAGAAGGAGAAAAGAAGAAGTAGAATGGGGCAAATTATCCCACAAAAAAAACAGAAAAGAAAAGGCTCTTACAGTGGAGGGAAAATGGGGGAAGGTGAGAGGGAATGAGTGAATCTTATTCTCATAGGATTTGACTTAAGGAGGGTATAACATACACACTCAATTGGGTGTGGAAATTGGTCTTACCCTACAGGAAAATAGGGTGGGAAGGGGACAAGAGAGTAGGGGAATGATAGAGAGGAGGGCAGATTGGGCAAGGGAGTAATCAGAAGGAAATACTTCTGAGGAATGACAGGGACAAAAGAAAGAATAGAATAAATGGGTGGGTGGGATAGGATTAAGGGAAATAGAGTTAGTTTTTCACAGCATGTCTACTATGGAAGTGTTTTGCATAACTGCACATATATAACCTATATTTAGTTGCTTGCCTTATCAATGAGGGTGGGTGGGGAGGGAGGAAGGGAGAAAATTTGGAACCCAAAGTTTTAAAAACACATGTTTAAAAAAAATGTTTTCACATGCAATGGGGAAATAAGAAATACAGGAAATGGGGTACAGAAATCCATCCTGCCCTACAGGAAAATAGAAGGGGAAGGGGATAAGAGAAGGGCGGGGAGAGATTGAAGGGAAGGCAGACTAGGGGAAGGGGTATTTAGAATGCATGCCATCTTGGGGTGGGGGGAGGGGTGAGATGGGGTGAAAATTTGGAACTCAAAATCTTGTGGAAGTAAGTGTTGAAAACAAAAAAAAAAGACAAAATACAACACCCATTTCTATTAAAAACACTAGAGAGCATCAGAATACATGGAGTACCAAGGACAGAATTAAATATTCTTGAATAAATTATATACAATCTTTTAAAATGTTATAACTTGAGATATGTATTTCAGTAATTTACTTAATCCAAAACCAGAAGATATAACAAAGTGCAAACAAATTATAAAACAAAAAAAGACTATAAGGTACAGAGTAGGTACTAATCTGCATTGATTGAGAGAGTTTTCTTCATTGAGAATTCCTATACCAATGAAATTTCAGATCTAGCTAAAAACAAACCATACAATCCATATTTTGCAGGGATTTTTGTTGTCAGAGTCAAATGAAATAATGTGTATGAAGTGCTTGCCAAATGTGAGGTGCTAAATAAATGTCATCTCTTATTACTATGTATGAAGCCCTTTCCCAGACACCATGGGTATATTTAAAAACAGTTTGAAGTTAGATCTTTGTCCTTTTGCTTACAATCAACTGAAGGAGACCATGGACACAAACACTAATAACTGAATTATCTCCTTATCTTAGCTTCCTCTGTCTCTGATGTCTGGGATGGATCCCCCTACCCTGCCCTCTACTCCACCCCCATGCACAGCAACTTTCTGACACCAATTATGTTTGTTGAAATTATTCTTTTCTTTCAAGGACTGAGTTCCTGGCTCTGCTTTAATTCTTCCAAGTGGAAGTAATCATTTTTTCCTTAAATTTCTCAATGTCCAAAAGTACATGCAATTTTATGGCTCTTTGGGCATAATTCCAAATTGTTTTTCAGAATGTTTAGACCAATTCAAACCTCTATCAATGGTGCATTAGCATACCTATTTTTCCATATTTTCCATATTCCCTCAGTGGATTAGGGGCATGTCTATCCCAAGCATGTGAAGACTTCCCCTGGTAGAACGGGTAGATGAGAACAAGTTATTCCAATGGCCACAAAAGGCATCTGAAGCAGGTACTCTGAAGCACTTAGAACATGGTCAGACATCAAAGATGTCAAGGTTATCCACTGCATCCTAGGCCATCCCCAAATTGTCTTGAGTTTTATCTTGCCACTATACTTTTATGGCTCTGGAAGAGAGAGTAAGGCTGATGACTTTGTGCTACTCTGCCTCACTTAAGTCCAATTCACGATATGACTCCATGATGTCTTAGGTGCTTTTCACAAATGAAGGATGAACAACAATAGACAGTTTAGTCAAGAGACAGCAAATAACATCTGAGGAAGGTTTAGGCAAAACTAGGTTCCTGTCTGAAGCAATAGGTCTTCAGTGAAGAACTAGGTAAAGGATTAATTTAGACATTTTCAGGCATTAAGTTTCACCTGACTGGCATTTGCTTTCATCATTTGGAACATTAGCCATGCTTCCATATTCAGCTCAATAAAATACAACTACTACTGTAGGTCATTCCAAAAAGGAGGTAGATATTAGCTCAACATAGGGAAATGCTTCCTGTTAATTAGAACATCCCCCAAAAGGAACAGGACTATCTTGAGAGGTGTTAAATTTGTAGTCCTCAGAAGTCTTCAAGCAGAAGCTGGATGGGCCACTTATCAAGTTATTTATCTTCCTAGCAGGAGACTTGTGTTCTAGGCAGGGGATTATGCTAGACCCCTGCCAACTCAAAGATTCTATGAGTCTACTTAAAACATGCTGGGACAGGGAAAGCAGGAACATGCAGGCACAGATGGGAGTGTTATGAGGAGAGCAGTAGTGGGAATTACACATCTGCAAATGATTCTCATCAGCTGGTAGCATTCTCCTTTTGCATCAAGCTCATAGCTGATAAACATCAACAGTGACTAAGGCTTGGCCCAGATGATTAGGTCAAGTTATTAATTAGGAATGTGATGAATACCCCAAGAAGTGCCATTGAAGGGCCTTATAAACCAGGGATCTCTGTACCTGAAATGCTGAGAATCTTTCTGCCTTACAAAGTGAAAGTCAGAGATACTTCTACCCAGTGTGTTAGTAATCTCATCTCATTTTTTCCCTTGCAGGGATCCCTAGTCAAGGTTCTCTATGAACAGCAAGATGAAATTGGGGAGTTGGTCTCTGTCAGATTAGGAGATTCAGTTGCAGTTTTTGAGAATTATCCCTAGGCTAGATTGGTTTAACTTTTGACTGAGAGTATGGAGTGGGGAGTCTCCCCACCCCGAACTGTACTTGATCAGTACAGCAACAGCAAATAACTACTTCAGAGACTTTGCATTTGATTTGAAAAAAACAAGAGTTCTCAGCCTAGTCTCCTGCCTTCATATGCACAGTTTCTTTTTCTTTCTTTTTAATTATTTTTTTTTAAATTTGAGTTCCAAATTCTCTTCCTCCCTCTTACCCCTCACTCACCTACAGAGAAGGCAGGTAATATGATATCAATTATACATGTGAAGTCAGGCAAAATATATTAGGCATGTTGAAAAAAAAACAATAAAAAGCAAGAAACAAAGAAAGCGAAAAAATAATGCTTCTATCTGCACTTAGAGTTCACCAGATCTCTCTCTCGCCTTGAGTCCTTTGGTATTGTCTTGGATCATTGTATTGATCAGAGTAGTTAAGTCTTTCATGGTTGACCATCATTATAATTTTGCTATTACTGTATACAATGTTCTGATTCTACTCACTTCATTTTGCATGAGTTCATATAAGTCTTCACAGGTTTTTTGTTTGTTTGTTTTCCTGAAACCATTCTGCTTGTCATTTCTTATAACACAATAGTATTTCATCATAATCATGTACCAATTCCAAAACTGATGGGCATTCTTTCAATTTCTAATTCTTTGGAATCACAGGAAGAGCTGATATAAATATTTTTATGCATATGGATCCTTTTCCTTTTTCTTTGATCACTTTTGGATATAGATCTTTTGGATACAGTGGTATTACTGGGTCAAAAGGTACACACAATTCCATGACTCTTTGGGCATAATTCCAAATTGTTTTTCAGAATGTTTAGACCAATTCAAACCTCTATCAACAGCGCATTAGTGTACCTATTTTTCCACATTCCTTCTAGCATTTATCCTTTCTCATTTTTGTCATGTTAGCCAATCTGATATGTGTGTGGTAGTACCTCAGAGTTGTTCTAATTTGCATGTATTTAATGAAAAGTGATTTAGAGCATTTTCCTGTAACCATTTGATAACTTTGATTTCTTCTTCTGAAAAACCACTTGTTCATACCCTTTGAATATTTAACAGTTGGGAAATGGCCCTTATTTTTATAAATTTGGATCAGATCCCTATATAGTTGAGAAATGAAGCTTTTATTAGAGAAAATTGTTGCATAAATGTCCCCCCACTTTTCTATTTTCCTTCTAATTTTGGCTGCATTGGTTTTGTTTGTGCAAAACATTTTTAATTTCATGTAATCAAAATTATCCATTTCTCATTCTGTCTGTGATCCTCTCTATCTCTTTTTTGGTCATAAATTCTAGGTAAAACCAAGATGCCAGAGAAAAGGTGACAATGCACTTGAGCTCTTTCTAAAACCCCTCTGAGGACCTTTAAATAATGCCAAAAAAACAATTACTTGAATAGCAGAACCTGCAAAAGGATGGGGTAAGATAATTTTCAAGCCAAAGACAACTTAGAAAGTTATCAGGAAAGGTTTGTTGCACCTGGGTAAGAGCAGAACACAGTCCAGTCCAGACCAAGCCAGTATAGCCCCAGCCCTAGCAAACCAGGAGCAAGTCTTGGGAGCCACTGAATCAGCAGTGCAGCAGGTACTTCTAGAGCTTTCAGACCTCAAATGGTAAGGGAGTTGAACAACTGGTCAGGGTTTTATTTGCTAGCACTGAGGTAGGACTGTGTTGCTTTGCTGATACTTAGATCTGAATTGCAGTCCTGGGTAGCAGAAGGTAAAATAAAACTTGAAAAATCTACTGTTCACCTGATAGAAATCCCAAAATGAAAACTCCCAGGAATATTATAGTGAAATTCCAGAACTCCCAGGAACAGGAGAAAATATTACAAGTAGCCAGAAAGAAACAATTCATGTATTGTGAAGCCACTGTCAGGATGACAGAAGATTAAGCAGCTTCTACATTAAAGGAACAGAGGGTTTAGAATATGACGTTCCATAGGGCAAAGAAGCTAGGCTAGAATCCCCTACCCAGCAAAACTGAGTATAATCCTTCAGGGGAAAAAATGGATATTCAATGAAATAGAGGACTTTCAAGCATTCTTGATGAAAAGACCAGAGTTGAATAGAAAATTTGACTTTCAAATACAAGACTGGAGAGAAGCATAAAAAGGTAAATGGGAAAGGGAAATAATAAGGGACTTAATAAAGTTAAACTGTTTACATTTTTACAGAGGAAGATGATATGTGTAACTCATGAGAACTTACTCAGTATTTGGACAGTTAGAAGGAGTATATGTAGACAGAGGGCACAGGTATGTGATGAATAGTAAGGGATATCTAAAAAATAAAATTAAGGAGTGAGAGAGGAATACAATGGGAGAAAGGGAAAGGGAGAAGTTGAATGGGGTAAGTTATCTCACATAAAAGAGGCAAGAAAAAATTTTCCATTGGAGGGGAAACTGGGGGTGATGAGGTGAAGTAGGTAAACCTTACTTCCATCAGAATTGGCTCAAAGAGAGAATAACATGCACACTTAATTAGGTTAGAAATTTATCTTACCCTACAGCAAAGTAGGAGGGGGAGAGGATAAGAGAAGAGGGAGGTGATAGAAGGGAGGGTAGATTGGAGATGGGGGTAGTCAGAAGCAAAAACTTTTGAGGAGGGACAGGGTGAAAGGAGAGACAGAATAAAATAAACAGGGTGGGGAATAGGATGGAGGGAAATACAGTTAGCAATAATAACTGTGGAAAATATTGAAACCAGTTTCTCTAATAAAGGCCTCATTTCTCAAACATATAGAGAATTGAATCAGATGTACAAAAATAAGAGCCATTCCCCAATTGATAAATGATCAAAATATTTGAACAGTTTTCAGATAGAGTAATCAAAGTTATCTACAGCCATATGGAAAAAAATGCTCTAACTCACTATTGATTGGAGAAATGCAAATTAAAACAATTCTGAGGTACTACCTCATACCTATTAGTTTGGGTAATAAGACAGAAAAGAAAAATGACAAATGATGGATAGGATGTGGAGAAAGTAAGACATTTATGCATTGTTGATGGAGTTGTGAACTAATTCAACCATTTTGTACAGCAGTTTGGAACTATGCCCAAAGAGCTATAAAACCCTGCATACCCTTTGACCAAGAAATACCGGTACTTGATCTGTATCCCAAAAGAGATAGAAAACAAAAAGGAAAACGACCTATGTGTACAAAAATATTTATAGCTTTTTGGTGGCAAAGAGTTGGAAATTGAAGGGATGCCCATCAACTGGGGAATGGCTGAACAAATTGTAGCAGGTGATTTTGATGGAATACTGTTGTACTATAAGAAATGATGAGGAGAATGCTCTCAGAAAAACCAGGAAAGATTTACATGTGCTGATGCAAAGTGAAATGCATTGTGTACAAAGTAACAGTAATATCTATCTATCTATCTATCTATCTATCTATCTATCTATCTATCTATCTATCT
>NW_020950326.1:18771666-18926542 GCF_900497805.2 Vombatus ursinus | reverse complement strand
TCTATCTATCTATCTATCTATCTATCTATCTATCTATCTATCTATCTGTCAGTCTATTTATCTATTTATTTATTTATAGTTTTCAACATTCACTTTTATAAGATTTTGAATTCTAAATTCCCCTCCCCCTTTCCCTCACCCTCCCCAAGATGGCATACAATCTGATATAGGCTATATGTGTATCATCATATTACACATATTTCCACATTAGTCATGTTGTGAAAGAAGAATCAGAACAAAAGGGGGAAAAACATGAGAAAAAAAAGAAAAACAACTTCATATTCAGTTATGATTACTGTGTCTTTCTCTCCATTCAATTCCCCTCCCACATTAATACTTTTCTCTCTCCTTTTACCCTTTCCTTCCTCACCAATGTTTTGCTTCTGACCATGCCTCCCTTAATCTCTCCTCCCTTCTATCAGTCCCCTTCCTTTTTCTTTCCCTTTTCACCTACTACTTCCCTATAGAGTGTGATAGGTTTCTATAACCAACTGAATGTGTATGTTATTCCCTCTCTGAGTCAAATCCAATGAGAGTAAGCTTCAAACAATGTTCCCTCCTCCCTTCTTTCCCTCTACTGTAATAGGTCTTTGTGCCTCTTCCAGTGATGTAATTCACTCTATTCTGCTTCCGCCTTTCCTCTTACCCCCATACAATCTTTTTTTCACCCCTTAATTAATTATTTTTATCAACACATCAAATTCAACTTATTCCCATACCCTCTGTCTATGTATACCCTTTCTAAATGCCATAATAAAGACACAGTTCTCAAGAGTTACAAGTATCATCTTCCTGTGTAGGGATGTAAGCAGTTTCACCTTATCGAATAGTATCTTATTTTTTACATTCTTGTTTACCTTTTTATGCTTTTCTTGGGTCTTGTATTTGAAGATCAAATTTTCTGTTCAGTTCTGTTTTTTTAAAATCAGGAATAATTGAAAGTCCACTATCTCAGTGAATGTCTGTCTCCTCCACTGAAAGATTATGCTTGATTTTTCTGGATAGTTGATTTTTGGTTGTAATCCAAGCTCCTTTGCCTTCTGGAATATCATATTCCAGGCTCTACAATCCTTTAATGTAGAAGCTGTGTAATCCTGATTGTGTTTCCATGATATTTAAATTGTTTCTTTCTGGCTGCTTGCAGTATTTTCTCCTTGGTCTGATAATTCTGGAATTTGGCTACAATATTCCTTGGAGTTTCATTTTTGGGGTCTCTTTTAGGATGTGATTGGTGAATTCTTTCGAAGACTATTTTACCTTCTGTTTCTCGGATGTTATTACAGTTTTTGTTGATAATTCTTAAAAGATACTGTCCATGCTTTTTTTCTTTATCATGGCTTTCAGGTAGACTAACAACTCTTAAATTATCTCTCCCATATCTATTGTCCAGGTCAGTTGTTTTTCCAATGAATTATTTTACATTTTCTTTTATTTTTCATTCTTTTGATTTGATTTGACTAATTCTTTATGTCTCCTGGAGTCATTAGTTTCCACTTGCCCAATTCTAATTTTTAATGAATTGTTTCTTCAGTTAGCTTTTGTTCCTCCTTTTCCATTTGGCCAATTGTACTTTTTAAGGAGTTGTTTTCTTCAGTGGATTTTTTCCCCATTTGGCCAATTGTAGTTTTTAAGGAATTGTTTTCTACAGTCAATTTTTGTTCTTCCTTTTCCAAACTATTGACTCTTTCTTGCATGCCTCTTAACTCTTTTCCCATTTTTGCTTTTACCTCTCTTATTTGACTTTTAAAATCTTCATAGATGTCTTCCACAAAAGCTTTTTGGGCTTGGGACCAATTCCTATTTCCTTTTGAGGTTTTGGATTTGGGTATATTGACATTGTCTTCTTCTGAGTTTGTGTTTTGATCTCTTCTGTCACATAATAATTCTCTATGGTCAGTGTTCTTTTTTTCCCCTTTTTGCTCATTTTATTTGCCTATTTCATAGCTTTAAAGTTGAGCTCTCTGAATGGAACACAGTGGTCATTGTCCCAAGCTTCTTTTTCTAGGGTTCAGGGGCCTGGTCACTAGCTTTGTGTCCTAGGACCTTTGTCTTAGCTTTATAAGACCTTTATGTCTTATAAAAGTGTGTTGAGGGGCTTCAGGTGCCAGCTGTTGGAGACTGTAGGTATCTGGCATCTTACCTGGTGTTGAACTGGGGTCCTAGTGGTAGTGTCTGGCATGTACTGAGGCCAAGTGGGGTATTTCTGCATTTCCCTGGGGCTGCAATGAAGCACTGGGATATATGCTACTGGAGGATACCTGCTCACCCAGCCTGTGATGGCATATGTGTTAATTATCAGAGCTGGGGTATATTGGTTTCCCTGGCTGTGATAAAGCACACTGTGAGGGCGGGAGCTCCTGATGTTGACGATTGCCAACTCTACCACCCTGGGGTTCAGGATCCGCACAAGTTTGTTGAGGTAGAACCTGCTGCTGGCTTGTTGGGAAGCTTTCTGTCCTGGACTGTGCTCCACTTTTACCCTAGTGATACAGATTTTATTTGCTGATCCTCTAAGTCTAAAAACTGAGCCACCCTGTCTTTCTGCTGGCTCCACTATTCCAGGATCTGTTCTGGGATGCTGTTTCATGAGTGTTCATGGATGAGAATGAGAGAGGGACAATGACGTACTGCTTACTCTGCCATCTTGGTTCCTAAAAATTAGCAGCAATATTGTAAAATGATCAGTTGTGAATGACTTAGCTATTCTCAGCAATACACTAATCCAAGACAACTCTGAAGGACTTATAATGAATAATACTATCCACCCTTGAGAAAGAACTGTTGGTATCTGAATACATATTGAACCATACTTTTTTTAACTTAATTTTTCTTTTTTGTTTGTTTGTTTGTTTTGGTGAGGCAGTTGGGGTTAAGTGACTTGCCCAGGGTCACACAGCTAGTGAGTGTTACGTGTCTGAGGCTGGATTTGAACTCAGGTCCTCCTTACTCTAGGGCCAGTGCTTTATCCACTGCACCATCTAGCTGCCCCCTTAATTTTTCTTGAGTTTTTTTGTCTGTTTTCTTTCACATGACTAATATGGAAATATTTTGTATGAGTGCACGTGTATAACATATCAAATTGCTTGCCTTCTCAATGGGGGGGTGAAGAAAGAGGAAGGGAGGGAATTTGAAACTCAGTTTTAAAAATAAATGCTAAAACTTTTATGTGTAATTGGGGGAAAATAAAATATGAAACAAATTTTAAAAAATAAATTCTTTCCTTATCCATAAGACTGAAAGGAAAATTTTCCATGCTTCCCTAATTTACTTAGTCTATCACCTTTTATGTCTAAATAATGTACATACATTGTCCTTACTTTGGTTTATGGTATGAGTTGCTCATATGTGCATAGTTTCTGCCAAATTGTTTTCTACTTTTCCCAGCAATTTTTGTTACACAATGAGATCTTGCCCACAAAGCTTGGAATTGAAGGCTTCTCAAACATGAGATTACTATGGTCATTTACTACATTTACTATTTTTCCAATTGTTTAAATTTCTTTATTTGTGAGAAAAGTATTTTGTGACTATGTTTATATAGTTCCTGAGTTTGTCCTTGCAGGTAGACTCCCAGGTATTCTATATTGTTTGTAGCTATTTTAAATGCAATTTCACTTTCTATCTCTTTCTGCTGCGTTTTGTCACTAATATAGAGAAATGCTTATGATTTATGTTGTTTTATTGTATAGTCTGCAAATTTGCTAAAGTTGTTAACTCTTTAAACTAGTTTTTTAGTTGATTGTCTAGGGTACTTTAAGTATACTATCACATCATTTGACAGAGTGATAGTTTTGTTTCCTCATAGTCTATTTTTATTCTTTCAATTTCTTTTTTTTTCTTGTTGCTATAGCTAGCATTTCTAATAAAATATTGAATAATAGTAGTGATAATGGACATCCTTACTTCACTCACAATCTTATTGGAAGGCTTATAGTTTATCTCCATTATAAATAATGCTTGCTCTTGGTTTTAGACACTACTTATTATTTTAAGAAAGGCTCCATTTATTTCTGGGCATTCTAGTGTTTTTTTTTTAAATAGGAATGTGTTTTATATTTTGTCAAACTTTTTTTCCTGTATCTATTGATTAAATCATGTGACTTTTGTTGGTTTTGTTATTTATATGGTCAATTATGCTTATAGTTGTCTTACTATTAAGTGAAGCCTGTATTCTTGGTGTAAATCTGACCTGGTCATGTGACATATTGCTGTGATCTCTTTGGCAGTATTTTATTTAAAATTTTTTACATCAGTATTCATTAGGGAAATTGACCAATAGTTTTCTCTTTCTTTCTTTTTTCTTTCTTTTTTTCTTCTTTCTTTCTTTCTTTTTTCTTTCTTCTTTTTTTAATTAATAAATTTATTTATTTTTAGTTTTCAACATTTACTTCCACAAGATTTTGAGTTCTAAATTTTCATCCCATCTCACCCCTTCCCCCACCCCAAGATGGCATGCATTCTGAATACCCCTCCCCCTAGTCTGCCTTCCCTTCAATCTCTCCCCCTGTTCTCTTATCCCCTTCCCCTTCTATTTTCCTGTAGGGCAGGACAGATTTCTGTACCTCATTTCCTGTATTTCTTATTTCCCAGTTGCATGTGAAAACATTTTTTTTAAACATGTGTTTTTAAAACTTTGGTTCCAAATTTTCTCCCTTCCTCCCTCCCCATCCACCCTCATTGAAAAGGCAAGCAACTCAATATAGGCTATACATGTGCAGTTATGCAAAACACTTCCATAGTAGACATGCTGTGAAACACTAACTCTATTTCCCTTAATCCTATCCCACCCCCCCTTTATTCTATTCTTTCTTTTGACCCTGTTCCTCCTCAGAAGTATTTGCTTCTGATTACCCCCTTTCCCAATATGCCATCCTCTCTGTCATCCCCCTACTCTCTTGTCTCCTTCTCCTACCATTGCCCTGTAGGGTAAGACAGATTTCCATACCCAATTGAGTGTGTATGTTATTCCCTCCTTAAGTCAAATCCTATGAGAATAAGATTCACTCATTCCCTCTCACCTTCTCCTGTTTACCCTCCACTGTAAGAGCTTTTTCTTTTCTGTTTTTTTTTTTGCGAGATAATTTACCCCATTCTACCTCTCCCTTTCTCCTTCTCATAGTATATTCCTCTCTCACCCCTTAATTTTATTCTCCAGATATGACCCCTTCATCTTCAACTCACCCTGTCCCTCTATCTATCTATCCATCTATCTATCTATCTATCTATCTATCTATCTATCTATCTATCTATCTATACATACATATAATTTGTTCTCTCCAATTACCGTAATACTGACAAAGGTCTCATGAATTACAAATATTATCTTTCCATGCAGGAATATAAACAGTTCAACTTTAATAAGTCTCTTATGATTTCTCTTTCCTGTTTACCTCTTCATGTTCCACTTGAGTCTTGTATTGGAAAGTCAAATTTTCTATTCAGCTCTGGTCTTTTCATCAAGAATGCTTGAAAGTCCCCTATTTCACTGAATGACCATTTTTTCCCCTGCAGGATTGTACTCAGTTTTGCTAGGTAGATGATTCTTGGTTGTAATCCTATCTCCTTTGCCCTCCGGAATATTATATTCCATGGCCTGCAGTCCCTTAATGTAGAAGCAGCTAAATCTTGTGTTATCCTAATTGTGTTTCCACAATACTTGAATTGTTTCTTTCTGGCTGCTTGTAATATTTTCTCCTTGACCTGGGAACTCTGGAATTTGGTTACAATATTCCTAGGAGTTTTCCTTTGGGGATCTCTTTCAAGAGGAGATAAGTGGATTCTTTCAATTTCTATTTTGCCCTCTGGTTCTAAAATATCAGGGCAGTTTTCCTTGATCATTTCTTGAAAGATGATGTCTAGGCTCTTTTTTTGATCATGGCTTTCAGATAGTCCAATAATTTTTAAATTCTCTCTCCTGGATCTATTTTCCAGGTTAGTTGTTTTTCCAATGAGATATTTCACATTGTTTTCTAATTTTTCATTCTTTTGGATTTGTTTTATATTGTCTTGATTTCTCATAAAGTCACTAGCTTCCAATTGCTCTATTCTAATTTTTAAGAAAGTATTTTCTTCAGTAATCTTTTGGACTTCCTTTTCCATTTGTCCAATTTTGCTCTTTAGGGCATTCTTTTCTTCATTGGCTTTTTGGACCTCTTTTGCCATTTGGGTTAAGCTATTTTTTAAGGTGTTATTTTCTTCAGCATTTTTTTGGGTCTCCTTAAGCAAGCTGTTAACTTGCTTTTCATGATTTTCTTGCATCACTCTTATTTCTCTTCCCAGTTTCTCCTCTATTCTCTTACTTGCTTCTCAAAATCCCTTTTGAGCTCTTCCAAGGCCTGGGACTGATTCATATTTTTCTTGAAAGTTTTGGATGTAGGAGCTTTGACTTTATTTTCTTCTTCTGGTTGTATGTTTTGATCTTCTTTGTCACCAAAGTAAGATAATACAGTCTGACTCTTTTTGTGCTGCTTGCTCATGATCCCAACCAATTACTTGAGTTTTAAACTTTTTGTTAAGGTAAGAATCTGTTTCCAATGTGGAGAATGTACTGTCCCAAGCTTCAGGGGTTTGTACAGCTGTTTTCAGAGATACTTCTAGGGACCTGAAAAGTGTCAGTTCTTCCAAGGTGCTATGATAAGGGGCAAGGTGTCTTCTCTCCACCACCACAACAAGCTCCACCATGCCAGTGCTCCTCTTTGCCCCAGGAACGCCCCTCAGAACTGTGAGCCAGATCCAAGCATGGGCAAAGCAAGAGATTCCTGCCTCAGCACTGGCAAAGAGATCCTTGTAATCCCCCCTCTGATCAGTCACTTGATTCCCCCTCATTCTGTGGGCCAGAAGCTCAGGAGGCAACTGCTGCCCTCGGGGCAGCAGACACCTAGCTCCCTCTCTCACTGCAGTCACAAACTTTTCCCACTGACCTTCTAAGTTGTCTTTCGTGTTCGTGCGTTGAGAAGTCTGGAAACTGCCACAGCTACCCATGATTCAGCCCTCTGACGCCTGCTCCAGGGTTGCTGCGGCCTGTGCTCCCATGCCAAACTGTGCTCCTCTTCCTACTTGGTGTGATATACCTTTCTGATCAGCCATCCAGGTTGTCTTGGGCTGGAAATTTGTTTTACTCTGGTTTTTTTGGGTTCTGCTGCTTTAGAATGTTTAGAGCCAATTTTATAGGTATTTGGAGGGTATGAGGGAGCGCTCAAGCCAGTCACTGCTTTCCCTCCACCATCTTTTCTTTCTTTCTTCTTTCTCTGTTGTCAATGTCAAAACTGTATTTGTGCTATAAAAGAATTTGAAAGAAATAATTTACTTTTTTCCCCAAATAGTTGACATAGTATTGGGATTAATTATTCTTTAAATGTTCAGTAGAGTTCACCTGGTCCTGGAGATTTTTTTTAGGCAGATAATTTATGACTTCTTAAATTTCTTTTCCTCTTTTCTTTATTTTGGCTAGGCAATGGGGTTAAGTGACTTGTCCAGGATCACACAGTTAGTAAGTGTTAGATGTCTGAGGCTGAATTTGAACTCAGGTCATCCTGAATCCAGGGCTGGTGCTCTATCCACTGTACCACCTAGCTGCCCCTTAAATTTCTTTTTCTAAGAGAAGGTAATTTAAGTATTCTATTTTCTATTTTAATCTGGCAATTTATATTTTTGTAAATATTTATCCATTTTACTTAGTTTGTCAGTTTTACTGTCTTATAATTTGTCAAACTAGCTTCCAATAATTGCTTTAATTCTGTCTTCACTGGTGGTACATTCACCCTTTCTATTTTTGATGCTGGTAATTGTTTTTTCTACTTTCTTGTTTTTAATCAAATGAACTAATACTTTATCTATTTTTTTCATAAAACCAGCTCTAGTTTCATTTATTTGTTCAGTTTTTTTCTTTCAATTTTATTGATCTTTCCTCTGCTTTTTAGGATTTTTATTTTGGTGTTTAATTAGGAATTTTTCTGATTTTTTTCTTTTTCTAAGTTTTTAGTTGCATGACCAATTCATTGATCTGCTTTCTGACCTCTGCCACTTCCTCACCAGTGACAACTGTGTTTAGAGATATAAATACTACTTTGGCTGCATCCCACAAATGTTGACATATTGTTTCATTGTTTTCATTATCTTTAATGAAAATATTGTTTCTATGATCTGTTATTTGACTCACTCATTCTTTATGATTAGATTATATAGTTTTGAGTTAATTTTTAACCTATACTCCCAAAGCTCTTCATAGAATTATGGTCTAAAAAGACTGAATTTATTATTTATGCTTTTCTGTAGCTTTGTGAGTTTTTTTAATTAATTAATTAATTTTGAGTTTTCAACATTCACTTCCACAAGATTTTGAGTTCCAAATTTTCTCCCCATCTGTCCCCTACCCCTACCCCAAGACAGCGTGCATTCTGAATACCCCTTCCCCTGATCTGCATTCCCTTCTCTTACCCCTCCCCCTTATCTCCTTCACCTTCTATTCTCCTGTAGGGCAGGATAGATTTCTATACTGCTTTCCCTGTATATATTATTTCCCAGTTCCATGTAAAAACAATTTTTAACATTTATTTTTAAAACTTTGAATTCCAAATTTTCTTCCTTCCTTTCTCCCCACCCATCCTCATTGATAAGACAAGCAATTCAATATAAGTTATACATGTGTAGTCATGTAAAACACTTCCATGATAGTCATGTCATGAAAGATTAACTATATTTCCCTCCACCTTATCCTGCCCCCCATTTTTTCTATTCTCTCCTTTGACCCTTTCTTTCCTCACAAATATTTGCTTCTGATTATCCCTCCCCCAATCTGTCTTCCCTTCTATCATGCCCCTTCTCTTATCCCCTTCCCCCCTATTTTCCTGTAGGGTAAGATAGATTTCCATACCTAATTGGGTGTGCATGTTATTCCCTCCTTAAGCCAAATCCAATGAGTGTAAGGTTCTTTGTGAGGTTTTTTAATGCTTTAATATGTGGTGCATTTTTGTAAAAGTTCCATCTACATAGAAAAAAAAGGTATGCTCCTGTGTATTCCCATTCATTTTTCTTAAAAAAGCTATCATATGCAACTTTTCTAAAATTCTATTCATCTCTTTAACTTTTCTCTTTATTTTACAGTTAGATTTACTAGCTATAACAAGGGAAACTTGAAGTGCCCCAATAACATAGTTTTACTGTCTATTCCCTCTGTAACTCATTTAACTTTTCCTTTAAGAATTTGGATGCTGCCATTTGGTGCATATACATTTAGTATTGATATTACTTTATTGCTTATAATGTCTTTAAGCAAGATGAAATTTCCCTGCTTATCTCTTTTAATTTGGTCTGTTTATGCTTTTACTTTGTCTGAGATCATGATTACTACCCCTGTCTTTTTTACTTCAGTTGAAGCATAATAAATTTTGCCCTATCTTTTTATTTTAACTCTGTGTATATCTCTCAGTTTCAAGTGTGTGTGTGTGTGTGTGTGTGTGTGTGTGTATGTGTGGCAATCCAATGACTTGCTCAAGGTCACACAACTAGTAAGCATCAAGTGTCTGAGGTTGGATTTGAACTCAAATCCTCCTGACTCCAGGGCTGATGCTCTATCCATTGTGTCACCTAGCTGCCCCAATGAATTTTTCTAGCAATTGGGGTTAAGTGACTTGCCCAAGGTCACAAAGCTAGAAGTATCTGAGGTTTGATTCAAACTCAGGTTCTCCCAACTCTAGGGCCAGTGCTCTATCTGCTGTACCATGTAACTGCCCTGTATATTTTTTGTAAACAATGGATCATTGGATTCTTCTTTCTTATCCATTCTGCTATCCACTTCTGTTTTATGGATGAATTCATCCCATTCACATTCAAAGTTATGATTCTTAATATTGCATTTCTGTCTGATTTTGTTTCTGATTTTCTTCTGTTTCTTCTTCTTCTTCTGTTTCTTCTTCTTCTTCTCTCTCTCTCTCTCTCTCTGTCTGTCTCCCCTCTACCTCCTCAAAAGTCTGTTTTGCTTTTAACCACTGCTTCCCTCAATCTGCTTTCCCTTTTATCACCTCCTCCCCTTATTCCTTTCCCATCCTACTTTCTTCTTGATTAACATAAATTTCTATACCCAGCTGTGTGTGGATATATATTCTTTCCTCTTTGAACTAATTTAGATGAGACTAAAGTTCTAGTGTTGCCTACCCACCTCTAAAGCAAGGGCTCTTCCTTGTGCGTTTTTGAGAAAATTATCCCCATTCTTCCTTACCCCTCCTCCTTCTTCCAAAGCACCCTTGCTTGCTACCCATACAATTTTTAACATGACTTCAACATAATCAACTGACTCCTGTGCCCTCAATCTATGTAGAATCCTTCTAACTGCCTTATTAATGATACAATTCTTGGATGTTCCACATATCATTTTCCCATATAGAAATGTGGACAGTTTAACCTTACTGAGTCCGTTATTGATCCACTAAGATTTCTCTTTCATGTTTACAGTTCTATGCTTCTCTTAAACCTTATATTTGAAAGTTAATTTTCTATTCTGCAGTGGTCTTTTTCATCAGGAATTCTCAAAAGCCCTCCATTTCATTAAAAGCCCATTTTCCCCCCTTAAATGGTTATATTCAGTTTTGGTGAGTAGGTTATTCTTGATTGTAATCCTAGCTCTTTTGCTTTCCTGAATATCTTGTTCCAAGCTTTTCTCTCCATAAGTAGTAACTGCTAAATCTAATGTGATCCTGACTGTGATTCCATGACATTTGAATGGTTTCTTTCTGTCTGCTTCAATTATTTTCTCTTTGGTCTGAGAGCTCTGGAATTTGGCTATAATATTCCTGAGATGTCTTTTCAAAAATTTATTAGTGGGTTCTTTCAATTTCTGTTTTATTTCTGGTTCTAGTATATAGGGGCAATTTTCTTTTATAAGTTCTTCAAATATGATGTCTAGGCTCTTTAAATGATCATAGATTTCAGGTAGTGCAATAATTTTAAATTATCTCTCTTTTCTCTATTTTCAGGTCAGTTGTTTTACCTCTAAGATACTACATATTTTATTCTGTTTTTTAATTCTTTTGACTTAGTTTTATTATTTCTTGATGTCTCATGGAGTCATTAGCTTCCACTTGCCCAATTCCAATTTTTAAGAAATCATTTTCATCAAAGAAATTTCGTACCTCTTTTCCATTCAGTCAGTTCTGATTTTTTAAAAATTAATTAATTTCTTCTTAGTTTTCAACATTAATTCCACAAGATTTTGAGTTACACATTTTCTCCCCATCTGTCCCCTCCTCCCACCCCAAGATGGCATGCATTCCGAATACCCTTCCCCTGATCTGCCCTCCCTTCTATCACTCCCCCTTCTCTCATCTCCTTCCTCTTCTATTTTCCTGGATGGCAGGATAGATTTCTATACCCCATTGCTTGTATATCTTCTTTCCTGGTTTCATGTAAAAACAATTTTTAACATTTGTTTTTAAAACTTTGGGTTCCAAATTCTCTCCCTTCCTCCCTGTCTACCCACCCTCATTGAGAAGGCAAGCAACTCAACACAGGTTATACATGTATAGTCATGCAAAACACTTCCATAATAACTGTGTTGTGAAAAACTAACTGCATTTCCCTTCATTCGATCCTACCCCCCATTTATTCTATTCTCTTGTTTGATCCTGTCCCCCGTCAAAAGTGTTTGCTTCTGATTACCCCTTCCCCCAATTTGCCCTCCATTCTATCATCCCCCCTCTCTTATCCCCTTCCCTCCTATTTTCCTGTAGGGTAAGATAGATTTCTATACCCAATTGAATGTGTATATTATTCCCTCCTTAAGCCAAATCCAATGAGAGTAAGATTCATTCATTCCCTCTCACCTCCCACCTTCTTCCCCTCCATAGTAAAAGCTTTTTTTCCCTCTTTTATGTGAGATAATTTACCCCATTCTACCTCTCCCTTTCTCCTCCCAGTACAATCCTCTCTCTCTCACCCCTTAATTTTAATTTTTTAGATATCAACCCTTCATATTCAACTCACCCTGTGCCCTCTGTCTCTCTGTCTCTCTGTCTCTGTCTGTCTGTCTGTCTGTAGGTCTCTCTCTATCTCTATTTATTCCCTTCAACTACCCTAATATGGAGAAAGGTCCCATGAGTTACAAATATCATCTTTTGATGTAGGAATGTAAACAGTTCAACTTTAATAAGTCCCTTATGATTTATCTTTCCTGTTAACCTGCTCATGTTTCTCAAGTCTTGTTTGCTCATGTTCCCAGCTAATTACTTGACTATTAAACTTTTTGTTAAGGTAGGGGTCTGCTTCCAGAGTGGAGAATGTGCTGTTCCAAGCTTTGGGAGTTTGTAGAGCTGTTTCAGAGGTACTTCTAGGGACCTGTAAATTTTCAGTTCTTCCAAGGTGGTATGATAAGAGGTGAAGTGTTTACTTTTTTCCTGGCCTGTGCTCTGGTCTGTGCACTCTTTTTCTGCCTTTGAACTGTGGGGAGGATTCTCTCTCCACTGCTGCCACAAGTTGCACCATGCCAATGCTCCTCCTTGCCCCACGACTGCCACCTAAGACTATGACTCAGATACAAGCATAGCCAAAGCAAGAGAATCCTGCCTTAGCAGCAGCAAAGAGATCCCTGCAATTCCCCTCTGATCAGTCACTTAATCTCCCCTCCATTGGTGGGCCGAGAGCTCCGGAAGCGCCCTGGGACTGTGCCAGGACTGGTGCCTGACCAAGCTCCTCTCTTACCGAGGTCTGATAGACCTTTCCTACTTACCTTCTAAGTTGTCTTTTGCATTTGTGTGTTTAGAAGTCTGGAAACTGCCACAGCTCCCCTTGATTTAGTCCCCTGAGGCCTGCTCCAGCTTTGCTTGGACCCTGTCTTTGCCTGCATGGCCCACGCTGAACTGCGCTCCTTTCCCAGCCTGCTGAAATAGACCTTTCAAATCAACCATCCAGGTTGTCTTGGGCTGAAAATTTGTTTCACTCTATCTTTTTGTGTGTTCTGCTGCTCTAGAATTTGTTTAGAGTCATTTTTACAGGTATTTGGAGGGATTTAGGGGAGATCTCAAGTAAGTAACTGCTTTTACTCCACCATCTTGGCTCCACCCCCCCATTCTGATTTTTAATGTGTTATTTTCTTCAACATATTTGTGCCTCTTTTACCAGGATATTAATTCCTTTTTCATAATGCTCTTGTATCACTTCCATTTCTTTTTTTTTCAATTTTCCTTCTAGTATTATTATTTGACTTAAAAATCACTTTTTATTTCTTCTAGGAATTCTCAATCAGCTGGTATCCAATTCAAAATTTTTTCCCTTGAGACTTTACTTTTGGCTATTTTGACATTGTTTGATTTTCCCTGTCACCATAGTAGCTCTTTATGGTCAGGGTCTCTTTTTGTTGTTGTTTGCTTATTTGGAAAGTCTATTTCTTGGCTTTGGATTTTATTTTAAATTTGAGCTCTGTTTCTGGGATAGGGGTGAAGGGGCACTGTCTCAAGTTTCAGGCTTTTTTTTGCACTGCTGCTTTCAGAGGTAGCTCTGTAGGTTTAGAAGTTTTCAGTACTTCCAAGGTAATATGATCTGGGGAGAAGTGTGGTCACTGCTCTCCTGGTCTGTGCTCTGGTCTGTACTTGGTAAGGACCTCTTATATTTTGAAGCCACTAGTGATAGTGCTTCTGAGGCCCCCTTGTCCCTTGAGACCAAAAATCATACTGCCCTTCAGGACCTCTGCTCCATTAAGTCAGCAAGTGACATGACTTTTCTGGGCTCCTTTGTGATTGCAAGTGATTCTCTCTAAGGAGCACAGTTTTAACTTTCTTCTTTACTCTTACCTTAACTAGGTTATTGCAAGAGGACCATAGAGCTAGATGAAACCATACTCTCTCTGTGCAGGTCTATTTCTCCTTCTTCTGAATACTGATAGCATATATCTGGGGCCCTTGTGGTGAGTGTGCTGTCACCCAAAGAGGTTACATATCAATTATTGACCAATTGGAAGGTGTGAAGATTCACCATATCCTACTCTTCCCTCTTTAATCCATTGTGGGGCTTGTCTCCAAACACAAGCACAGCTAATATAATCCCCAATACTGTCTGACTCCTTCCTCCCCTAACTAGCATCCCCCCTTCTGAGACTAGTGTTGGAATTAGTCATAGAACTGATTATAAAAACAAAACAAAACAAAACAAAACAAAACTTACAGCAGCTATAACCTAACCTAGGGCAACTATAGCTAGAACATTTCCCTGGATAGCCATGGCATCAGCTTGAAAGGTAATAATTACAATGCTGAATACTAGTCACCTTCCCCTTTTCTTTATGGGTGAAATAGAATGAATTGACAAGATGAACACTCAAGGATGGGTGCTTAGGAATCTCAGATCTCATTTATCTTTACTTTCAAATTCCCCCCTCTTCTAAGTTTCTTTATTATAACATTCCACTGGTCCCCTTGTACAGATATTCCACCATTCCTAGAATGCATTTTCTCCAATCAGTGGTCTCACAGAACCCCCAGCTTTATGCAAAACACAATTCACAGGTTTTCTTCTATTAGGAGACTTTTTCTTATATTCCTAGTTATTACTGAGGTCTCCATCTTGAAATTATTTTGCATTACTTTGCAGATACTTTTTTTTTTGTCTGTGCATGTACTATAACCACTTTCTTTTCTTCCCACCTTCAAGCTCCTGGAAGGCAGGAGTTGATTTGTCTTTGTATCTTGAGATCTAGGACTCAAGGTGCTTAATAACTAGTGGGTACTTATTAAATTTACATGGAGTTGTGGTTAGCATTGTACTTGGAGTCAGGAATATCTGGGTTCATAAGCATAATGTATGTGACTCTGGTCAGTTAACCTCTGAGCATCCATTTCCTCACCTATAAAATGAATTTGGTTCATTCTAATGTTCCCTCTAGCTCTAAATCTATGATCTTACCAACTGGACAGATTTTCAACATCTGTCCCTTTCCTTCCTAGCACACAGCCACCACTCTAGTTCAAAGTCTTATCATCTGTTTTCCAGACCATTGTAAAAGCTTCTTAATTGGTCTAATAGGAATATATGTTGAAGGTGGGGGGATTATCCTAAAATAATTTTACCACTACCTAATCATATGATTGCTTTGTGCTGAAAGTAAGCCTGATGCCAAAAGGTATAGAAATGAGTTTAGTTCTAAAAGGAAGATAATAATAATTTTAAATCATAAGAAATATAAATATTTAGGGTTTGCCGAGTTAAAAATAATCCATGTGTAGATGACTCTTTAAGTTTTGAAAAATGATTTTACATATAACATTTCATTTGCTTCTTACAACATCCCTGTGAGATAGGTACTATGATAACTCTATTGTGCAAATGAGGAAACTAGGACTCAGAGGAGTTAATTGATTTGCTCGAGGTAACCTAGCTAGGATGTGCCCCTGATGTGAAATTTGAATACAGTTCTCTCTGGCTCCAAGTAAAGTATTCTATCCACTATGTCATGTGGTGGTTAGTTAGCCTAGGTGAGATATTCAAGGTTTCATTATAGGGTTATGCTTTTAAGGAGAGAGATAGCTTGACATGTTAGCATTGGGGGAAAAACCATAATATCTCACATCTTATAGTGCTTTCTCCTCAACAATTCTGTGAAATTGTTATTGTCATTGGTTTCTAGATAAGGAAACTACAGTTTATAGAAGTTGAGTAACTTCACCAGGGTCACACAGGCACTAAGTGTCAGAGCTGAGACTTAAATATCTTTTTCTTTTTAACAATAGTTCTTTCTAAAACACCACACTGTCTTCCCTTTAGCCTGGAATCAGTGCTAGGAAACAAACTGGAGGCAGAAGTAATTTCAAATGCTCTTTAAAATGTGTTTGTCCAAATCTCTCCATGTTTGTTAACAAGTTCCCTTTTGGGTGGCAGATTATGGCTTCTTGATGGGGTTGAGGGAAGAAAGGAGAATGGGTGTCTAGTTTTTCTCAGTTCTTTTCATTCATAAATAATGTCAATTCAATTGATTTCAATTCAGTTGATAATGACCCACACAGTGCATTATCTCAGCATCTCATCTATCATTTGTAAGTTACCTGGTAGTGCAGTCAGATGAAGAGAAGGGTAAACATTAAATGCAAGCATGTTTTATATTGTCTCTTTAATGTCTTCTAGGATCATTAATGTTTAGTGTCATCTTGGAACAGAGCAGCCAGAAAGATTCTTGCTTCCCAAACTTTCTTTATTTACCTTTCTTCCAGTTATCCTTTGTATGATTGCAAACACAGCTTTAAGGAAGAACACAGATTCTTCCTTCTTTTGCTGTGGGCTTGACATACTATAGTTTTATAATCCTCAGCCAGAAGCATTTTCCAACAAAATCACCACTCAGGGAAGCAGACCATATCAGATCAGATGACAGACATGATAATATTCCAATAAAGTCATGGCGAAACTTACATTAAGACGTTCCTCTAATGCATCATTGTGGCCTTGAGGAGAACCTTCAATGACAGACGTGCCATCTGTTCCTGGACCCAAACTCAGAGATTTTCCAGCTAAATAGGACCTGCCAAAGGCTTTGAATGTGGTAGCATGGGTATTTTTATGTAATCCAGGTTGATGCCTATGTGTTAAAATGAGGAGACATTGGCACTGCCCCTCACCCACTGTATGAATTTCATAAAATTATTTCAGCTCTCTGGGGCTCCATTTTCTCCTCTATACAAAATAATGGGGTAGATTTAATGGCCTCTGAAACCCCTTACAATTTTTATAATAAATGAAGCAAACTCATTTTGCTTGAGTATATGTGTTTGTTAAAAGGGCTTTTCTTTTTTCTTTTCCAATGAGGGGGAAGTGAAATGTAAGGGGAATGAAGATAGAGAAGCAAAAAAAAAAAGGTAGAGGAGAGATACAGACAGACAGAAATCAAGACAGAGAGAGAGGGGGAGAGAGAGAGAGAGAGAGAGAGAGAGAGAGAGAGACAAGAGGGTGAGACAAAGAGAGAGAGAGGAAGGAAGGAACAAATAAAGGAAGAAGAAAACATTGTTCCAAGAAATGGAGAGGAAAAAATTCTAGATGAGCAAGAAAGCTTGGAAAGCTACAATTCATCTTATTATATATTTTAAAAAGCCAAGCTGTATGTCATACAAACCTGTAGTTCATGTACAATCCTCTTTTTCGTCTTCAATTACATACACACACACACACATATAGATAGACAGATAGATAGGTATTTATCTATCTATATGTGTATGTATTACCTGCTTTGTTTTTTGTCAAGTTTTGAACAAAATTTAAAATAATTTAAAAAAAATCTATGAGGCAGATTTTACCTCATTATAATGAAGAATTTTTGAAAAATTTGAGGTGTGTAGCTACGGAATGAGGGGCAGGGAGGATTATTGGAGAGAAAGCTAGCCTCAGAGTCAGGAAGATGTGGATTTAAAGTCATGCCTGTGGCATAGGTTTCTGTGACCCTGAACCAACTACTCAAATTATCAGTGCCTCCATAAAACTTTTTAAAACTCAGCATTGCTGAACAGTTACTGTGTTATCATAGAAAAAGTATTTCCTCCCTTAGAGTTCCTATACTGATGAAATCACAGGTCCAAACACTACTACCACCCCCAACTCACCACCTCCAGATGATTATTTTGCAAGGTACAATGTTTTCCTCACTACATTCACATAGTGGCCAAATAATCCTATCAACTTTTGAAGATTTTTGCACTGGATAAAAGGCTGAGCTATATGATCTCAAAAGTCACTTTCAATTGTAAGATTCTGGATGTGTATCCCTATAGGCAATTCCACCTATGTGGTAGAAGCAGATGTGTTGATAGGTACTATGATTAAGTACAAAGAACTTTGAATTCAAAGTTAAAAGGCCTGTGTAAAACTCATGGCTCTTTCACTCACTGATCATATGACCTTGGGCAAGGATATTTTTTGGGCCTCAGTTTATTCATCTATAAAAGGAAGATACTAATATTTATATCACTCACCTTTAAGGGTTTAGAAGAAAATACTTTGTAAACCATAAAGTTCCATGTAAATGTGAGCTATAATTTGTATTTTTCTTAAATTATATTATTGAAGTATTTCTCAGAATGATTCCTTTCCTTATAAAGATCTCTCCCAAAAGCTTTAAATTCTTCTCGTTATTATACTGTCTGAAATTCCATTAGAAATTCATTCATAAACAAACTCTCACTGTTAATTGTTTTTATTAGATCACTGGGAAATGAGAGAAAGTATGGATCTGGGAATAACATTAACACAAGTTCTGCTTTAATAGGGAATTGAAATATCCATGGAGTGGCCATTAGCTATCTATCCTTATGGCTTTAAGAAGACTAATTTCCTCTTAAAATCTCCTGAAATCAACCATTAAGTGATGGAAAATTTTTTTGAGGGGGAGAGAGTGCAATGATAATTTTGAAACATGGATATAGTGGAGGAAAAGCAGTTGTGGATTTTATCAATGTGAAAGTAGTGTGTAATGAATGGGTAGCCAGATTGTAGCAGAGGGGCTTTGGATATGCTTCATGGTGCTGAGTATCAACGACAATAAGTGAGAGAAGAGTCAAGAAAGGAATGTGGGAATGTTCCAATTTAAAAAAAAAAAAACTTATCCTGGCTCAGATTCTTAAAATCTAGCCAATAGCTCACTAACATTCAGATTCCTTAAGAGTCTGGCCTACATGGCTGATCTTTAACAAACCTTGTCTTTGACTGAAAGAAGGCTTGGGTCAAATTCATTTGGGCAGGACCTGCATGTTGTGATTTCAGTGTCCCAGCACCCCTAACCTCTAAACCTTAATATTTTGGTGGCCCATACAGGGAAGCTGTCTAACCCCAAGTTCTTCTCCAGCCAGGACTGGAAGATATGTAAGCCTCCCCCCTTCTTTCTTGCTGTGCAGTTGGGGTCACTCTCCAAGCACCTAGGAAGGTTTGGAGGTGCTTTTTAGGCAGATAGCTACAAGGCTGTCTCACACTCAGCCTGATGCTCTCAGATTCTTGGTCCACTGGTTTGGTTCAAGGTCATGGACCTGGGTAAACCTTCTGCAGCATAGAGGACAAGGACAGATGCCCTTTCTGGAAGTATATGCCCAATTCTGTCAATTCTCTACATGTTAGGGAATTGGGAAAATTTCAGGTGCTTTTTGGTTCCCTGAGGCTTACTCCCTTCCCTCTACAACATTGAATCCTCCTTCATGGAGGTTACAGAGAAAAGTTAGAACAGTTAAAAACATCTTAGCAGATTCTGGAAGTTTTGTGATTGATCATTAAGGAGTTTTGAAACACCTCCTTACAACCATGGTCACTCTCTTCACCCATTCCTTTTCCTTGAGTCAAGAGGGTATCTGTTAATCCCTCTCATAGGAGAAGAGAGTTTCACCCTTTACCTCTCACCTTTGATTTCACCTTCCCCCACCTGGGAAAGGAAGGAGGGGGAGGGGCAGCAGCTACAGCATGGGCCCTCCTGGCAATGGCCTTGGACCCTAGGGCAACTTTGCTTGGAAGCATCACTCAGGTTCAGCACATCCTGCTCAAGGTAAAGAAGCTAGTCTCTGAACTTGAGTAAGCACGCTCTTTTAAATTTGTAGTTATAACTGTTAGTGATGAGATGTTGATTCTCTGTGTAAAGTAATCTGGAAATGCATTTAACAAAATTGAAGTCACCTAATTGGGAATGATGTTGTTTCAAGTTTCAAGTTGGTGAACTTTTTGTATCAGTTATGTCAAGAAACCTTTCATAATTTGGTTACCCTGCTAAAATAATTTGGCTATTGTTGGTTGTTGTTTTAATGTGTAAACTTGCCAAAAAGCTTCTTTGAGTTCTGTCTTGCTGAGAATTTGCAAGTATATAGAAATAATCTCTATCAATTGGCTTTTTATACCAGGACAAATTTGAAGTTGAGATGTAAATCCTGGAAATGTTTTTCCTAAGCTGTGGTTAGTGAAACTTGCTGTTTGAGGTAAAAGCTTGTGGGATTTTATTTTGAGTTGTCTGATGGACCATAATAATACATCAATAATCAATAATCCACCATCTGAGAGAAATACCACAAGCCACTGAGAGAGAATGTGATACTGGTGGGAAATCAGCATCAGGAAAAGCTGAGAGGACAATTTTAGCCTCAGTCTAAGATGGGATCCTCCTGGCTCAATTTCCCCATTGTATTCCTTTGAAAAGGAATATTACCTACCTGGCTATTATGAGGTGGATTTAATACCATATGGTTGGAAAATTGAATTATCTGAATCCAAATAGAGCTAAGGATGTTTTATTTTGTCATATTTGGGTCCTAACTCTTATCCCTGATTTATCCTTTCATAGCAAATTTCTATAATCAGAACAAGTGGTCAGTAAAAGATCAATGCAAGTGTGTGAGATTTTGCTGTTTTGACCTGAATGTGTAGTCATTCAATACCCCCAAACAACTGAAATTAAATCAGAAACATCTTCAATTTGGTTTGGGGAGGAGAATTTCAGCGATAATTGAAGTGAAAGTCAGTCTCTTGCCTGGCAAATTCATTTGTGTAAATATTGAACCCAGGGGTGGAAAACATCTGTCTGAGAAAGTGTTACTTAGACTTTTTGAAAAAGATAATCCTACAGGTCAAATGTAAATGATTTTAATGGGGCTCTTACACTTTTATTTCTCCCTATATCTGTGCCCTGAAGTCTTTTCTGTCAGATTTATGCCTTCTAGACTACAGGCCATTCACCTACAGTTGCTAGCAAACAGTGGGTACCAGCCAATGTCCCCCCATTGTCCTGTGGATGCAACCTGTGCTCAGTTCCAGTCAACCTCCTCTTGGGGACCCCTGGAGGCAGGGATAGCTCTACACTACTTGCCAGCAGGAAGCAGATTCAGCAGTCAAGACCTTCCCCCCTTACCCCAACAGAATTTGGGTTCCATTTGTTTGAGGGGAGAATGAGGAGGATGGGAGCTAGACCCCCAAATAGGAAAAACCCTGTACTTTCCCACCTGGCTTTTTTTTTCTCACTCAGGCTTTTGCCTGAGGCTGTAATCCATTCAACTGGCCTTTCATTGTGGCTATACCCAATCTCCTAATTCTGTTTTGTTACCTTCCAATTGCCCCTGGCTGCTTCCTACCATTAATCCTATCTAGACTCCATTCTTCCTTGGCCACATGGTCCAGGTCCCTGGCATTCTGTTCACCCCAGCTTACCGGTCACTCCCATCCAGATCTTCCTTAGACCCCTCCTCCAGTCACCCCAGACTACCAGGCCACTCCTGGATCCCTCCCACAATCTTTCTGTATATAAGATTCATCTTGTCTCCATTACAGGGCTCAGATTCTTATAATCTAGGCAAGGGCTCTGATTCTTAAAATTTGGCCCTCTTGCATTAGCAATATAAATGTTTAGATTCCTTAAGAGTCTGGCCAATATGGCAGACTCTAAAAATCTACCCCTACCCCCACTGATATTCTAACAAACCTTGTCTTTGGCCGAACAAAAAAAACCAAAAACCAAAAAACAAAACAAAAAAAAACTGATCCTATATTTTACTGAGTGCAAACTGTAGATAGGTGACTTAGAAAATAATATCTTTATTTAAAGCTAAATTTAAGAGGTTACTCAGGATAAATTGAAAAAAGTTTTGAGATGATTTATGGAAATAGTCAATTGTTAATGTGTTCAATTTTAAAATATATTTCTCAGCTTTCATTTCAAACTTGATGTGGCATTACTGCACCAAGAAATATAGCCTTTCTTATGGGAATTCTGCTTATATAAACTATGTATTTTAAAGTGGGATTATTGAGAAAAACCCTATTTCATTACATACAATTTGGTTTTATATGTGACTTTCCCCCTTGTGCTCTACCTATATTCAGTTCATTATAGAAAAAAAAATCAATACTACACAGTGGCCTTTAATAAAATTCAGCCAAGAATGTGTATGTGTGTGTGTGTGTGTGTGTGTGTGTGTGTGTGTGCATTTAATAAAAAGGACTGAAGCAGGTTAGGATGCATAAAGAATAGGGTTGCCCTTCACTAGGAATTTATTTCTCTTTTTTTTTTGGTGGGGGAAGATGTTATTTGGTTCTCCAATTTTTCTTTGTGAGAAAGAGAGGAAGAAAATCTGAGAGCTACTGTGGTTTAAGTTGTCAGGAACTCCCCCTTTTCTGCCTAAATTCTTCCCTGGTCAGTTGTTTTCTAGTGCTATTACCTGTAGGCCATCAGGCCAGGCCTGTTAGTTCAGGCTTGGGAATTCAAGTTAACATTTTGAATTAGATACCTACTATGTATAAAGTACTATGCTAAGCTGGAGGAGATACAGAAATGGGGTTAGGATGGAGTATGACATTAATTTTAATTCAATATGTGGATATTAAGAGCCTAGGATGTGGGAATCAAAAGACAAAAATGAAGACAATTGTGTTTCTGCTCTGAAATAGCAGAGCATTCTACTAGGTAAGAGAATATAGCATATACTTAAGTACAAAGTATGTAAAAAAGATTTTCTTGTTGTTTTTTTTTAACTAAACTCATAGTTTCCTTGGTATAGGGTATTGGTGATACAAAAGATGGAGTGCTGGGCCTGGAATCAGCAAGACCTGAGTTCAAATCTGGCCTCAGACTCTCCCTAGCTCTGTGATCCTGGGCAGGTCAACCTCAATCTGCTTCAGTTTCCTCAACTGTAAAATGAGGACAGTAATAGCATCTACCTCCCAGGGTTGCTTTCAGGATTAAATGAGATAATAGCTGTGAAGTGTTTAGCACAGTGCCTAGTACATAGTAGGTCCTCAATAAATGCTTGTTTTTCCATTCTTTCCCAATTGACTCTATCACTTACAGTCTTATAGTTGCCTGAGTTGCTAAGAGGTTAAATGTAGGTAGGTAGGAGGTGACTAGCTTATTCAGGGTCTCAGAGCCAATATCTTCTGAAGGCAAATCTTAAACCTAGGTTTTCCTAACTTCAAGTTCCTTTCTGTACCCATTATACTACACTACCTTTTGTATGAAAAGTAATAGAAAGATCTCTCAAGAGAGACAGTATGTGAGGCAGCTAGGTGGAGGAGTAGATAGAGCTCTGGCCTTGGAGTTAGGAGGACCTGAGTTCAAATCTGCCCTCAGATACTTGACTCTTATTAGCTGTGTGACCCTGGGCAAGTCACTTAACCGTGATTAATACACACACACACACACACACACACACACACACACACGCACACACACACACACACAAATAAAAGAGAGAGAGGTAGTGTGCTATTAACTAGGGAGGTCCTTAGAGTCTTCACATAGTTGGGGACATTTGAGCTATGCTTTGAATGAAGCTAGCAATTCTAATACAAAATAAAACATACTAAGTTGAGGAAGTTATGAATTTGAGCTGGAGATGGGAGGAATTATGGGAGAGAAACAAAAAGACAAACTGGAGTTAAAGGGTTAGATAACTGATGAATTTAGAGGTCAAGAAAACACTCAAACTAAGAAATTTATAAATATGAAAAAGACAGCTAGGTATCATGCTCAATATAGGTTGAAGCAATTTGTTATTTTCAGGGTGAGCTTCAATTTTGTTAGATATTTTGATCATGGATTCTTAACTTTTTTTTGCCCCTTTTTTTGGTTCCATAGACCCCTTTTTCATTCTGGTGAAACTTATGAATGTTTATGAACTCTTTTTTCATATAATGTTTTTAAGTGCATAAAAATGCTTAGCATTACAAAATAAACCAATTAAGGACAACTAGGTGGCGCAGTGAATAGTGCACTGGCCCTGAAGTCAGAAGGACCTGAGTTCAAATCCGGCCTCAAACCAAACACATGACACTGTCTGTGTGACCCTGGGCAAGTCACTTAACCCCAATTGTCTTAAAAAGAAAAGAAACCAATTATATTAAATGCAATGATCAAGATATTAAAGTTGCTTAACCTTTCATCATCAGTTTCTCACTTGTAAAATGGAGAGTAAAAAACAATTAAGTCACGGAGTTGTTATGAAGTTCAAATGAGAGAATGTACACAAAGTTCTTTGGAAACCTTAAGGCAGTATATAAATTCCAGCTATTATAATAATAATATTATTATTAATATTAATTTTATATGTCCATTTGATAAGCATGACATCTGTGCTGTTATCCAAATCATTGATATGAATATTAATATGTAGCGAAGATCCATGGACATATCCTGGAGTTATCCTGTTAGCAACCTCCCTCCAGGCTGATATTAAACCATTAGTGACCACTGTATAGGTTTGAATTGAATCATTGAATCAGTTCCCAATCCAACTAACTATACTATCACACATAAGTTCTTAAAGTGGGTGATACCATTCCCTGGGGGGGTCCAGGAATAATCCAGGGAGGCAGCAATTGGGGGTGTTAAATAAAAATGAAGAGGCAGTAGGAGCATAAGGAAAGAAGAGAAGCTAAGACAATTTGGAAAAACCATACATGTTTCATCTGCTGTATAACAGAGTTAAAGTTGTAGTGATTACATTACTTTCCAAATAAATACACAAAATGCAAATTATAACCAATCAGTGGTCAAGTCTGCAGACAGGTCTTAAGCAAGTGTTGGCAGGCAAACGCCTCACACATGGTCAGGAAATTCAGCATGCGTCGGCAGGAATATATGCGTGTAATTATTTATTTACAATACATCAATCTAGATGTGTCATTCTTTACAGAAGTTATATATTTTTGAAATGATGTAAATTAAAAAAAACATTAAAGGGTTAAAAAAATAGATTTCCAGAGGGGCACTGATAAATTATTTTTGAAAAGCAGCAGTAAGTTAAATAAGTTTGGGAACCTCTCTGATCTAGCCTCTGTCTCTCCATTTTGTTCACAAGAAGAACAGGAGACTGTTGAATTCTTTCCTAAAATTAAGACATACTAGGTCTTTATCTTTCTACCTACTGTTACCATTCTGACAATCTAATCAAAAAAGGACTTGATGTGAAAAAGGTATGACTTAATTTTTTAAAATTATTTTTATTCATTTCATTAAATATTTTCTAAATGCATGTAAAATTTTTAACAATCATTTTAAAAAAAAATTGAGTTCCAAACTCTCCTTCCTTCCCCACCATCCCCACTCCTTGAGAAGCCAACCAATTTGATTTTGATTATACAGGTGAGGTCATGCAAAACATATTTCCACATTAGACATGTTACAAAAGAACCTCACAAACCAAAGAAAACAATAAAAATAAATATTCTTTTAAAAGTACCCTTCGATCTGCATTCAAAGTTCAACAGTTCTCTCTTTGCAGGTGGACAGCATTTTTCATCATGCATCCTTTGGAATTGTCTTGGATCATTGTCTTGATCAAAGTAAACATGGTTGTCTTTCATGGTTGTCATCCTTATAATATTGCTGTTACTGTGTGCAGAGTGGTTCTGCTCACTTCCCTTTGCATCAGTTCACACAAGACTTCCCAGGTTTTTCTGAAACCATACTGCTCATCATTTCTTATAGCACAGTTATATTCCATCATAATCACAAATCATAAGTTGTTCAGCCATTCCCCAACTTATGGAAACTTATAGCACTGCCAATTATTTGCTACCATAAAAAGAGCTGCTACACATATTTTTGTTCAAATAGGTCCTTTTCCCTCTTCTTTTATCTCTTTGGGATATAGACCTAGTTTTTTGGGGTATAGCTCAATTTGTTCTACAGAATGGCTGGCCTAGTTCATAATGCCACCAACAGTGCACATGTCCCATTTTTTTCACATCTTCTTCAGCATTTGGCAAGACTCAATCTTGTTGAAGACATACCAGGTCTTCTATAGGCTCAAACACCAAACCCAGCAATCAAAATTAGGTATACCAGCCTATTATTTTCAAACACCACCTTTTTTGATTTTTTGAAGATCAGGAGACATGCTCTGCTCCAGTTCTGCAGCATTCTTCATGATCTTCAATTATTACTTACAGGGCTCAGTAAGAAGTCCACTTCTTTCAGAACACAGAGATGTGAATCATATCATGGGCCAAGTGACATGAACTCATGGACAGCTAGGCACTCTCTTAGCATTTCTTCATATAGCTTAAAATTCAAATTTCCCATTAACCATTTTTGTTCAATCTTTGTCAATCTGAAGTTTGTCTTCTTCAGCTGGATAAAAAAAAAATTAGAATGGAGCCTTCATCTTCTCTCTGTCATGAGTGGCAGTAGATTAAAATAAGCACTGGATCTAGAGTCAGGATAATTGGATTTATAACTTAGCTCTCATATTTACTGAATAAATGGCCATGAACCAATCACATATCTTTTCTGAGCTTATTTCCTAAACTATAAATTGGAAAGAGTAAACTTATTGATTATTTTTAATAAAAAGTAGAAACTTTCCTATAATATCCAAATCTTTCAGATGATTATCTCTGCCCTCTATTCCACTGTCATTCAATTCAATTTGATTTAGTGGGTATTTATTGAATACTTCACATCTGGGTGGCACAGTGGAGAGAGCTAGGCCTGGAATGACGAAGTCCTGAGTTCAAATTTGGATTCAAACACTTACTAGCTGTGTAGTCCTGGGCAATTCATTTAACTTGTTTGCTTCCATTTTCTCTACCATAAAATGAGGATAATAGTCCCTGCCTTCCAGGATTTTGGTAAGACATGAGATAATATTTTTAAAAGCTCTTGGCACAGTATCTGGCATGTTGCAAGTGATATACAAAATGCTAGATATCACTATTATTGTTATTATTATTATTTAGGGACAAATGAAGTAGATGAATGTAGACAAATGTGTAGACAAATGAAATTCAAAGACAAAAATGAAAATACCTTTCTTCAAAGAGGTTGTATTTTTATTGGGGTTGGGGGGAAAACAAAATGTACACAGATAAATAGAAAATTTATTCAAAGTGAGGAAAATGTAACTTTGAGTAGGGAGGGTACTGACAACTGAGGTATCAGAAAATAAGAAGAGGCACTTGATCTGAACCTTGAAGGGAGCTAGGAATTCCATAATGTGAAGATGAGAAAGGACAGCATTCTAAGCATGGGAACAAGCATGGAAGTCAGAGATGGGGTTTAAGATATGAAGAATAGGAAGCAGAGCAGTTTGGCTGGAATGTCATTGTGCATGATACATTTCCTACCACTTGCTTGTTAATCAGCATCAAAAGATTTCTGTGTTACATTTCATATGTGGTCTCATGAATTGCCCTGCTGATTGAGACTAACAAACATGAATGACTAGATCCCTGTGTATTGACTTATCTTCATATAGTCATATAGCAAATCCACTGATAGTGTCACCTGATGGTTACATTATAATGGGATAATCAACCAGCTGCCCTGTGAGAGAACTGTCCCTTTGTATGCCCTGCAATGTAAAGTATCACTAGACCCTTCTTACCCATGGTACAAATAAATATCTACCTTTATACTAGCAAAGTAAAAGCAAACATTTTCCCCCTGAGAAATTTCTTATCAAATTGGATGGAAGGAAGAAAAAAAAAAGACTGTAGGAAATATTTAAATAGCAATTAGACATGAGACAGCCTCTCATAGCTGGAAACTACCCCAAGCAAAGGCTTAAGGAGAAGTTAATTTCCTGGGATTTATGATCCTGGATAAGACCTATAGTTGTACATTATGACTTAATAGATTAATTCTATTTCAGAAAGATATTGTGCAGAACTGGGGAATTCAAATCCCACTAATATATTTTAGACTTTGAGTTCCAAGGTACCTAGATTTTATGGAAGGGAAAGAGTTGATTCCTTATTTACAGTGCATCTACTTCAACTTTTCTTTTAGCACTTCTGTTAAAATCAGGCAGATTAATAATGCTAAAAACATAAAATTGTAAAGGAATAGATTGATATTTATCATTTGCCCCAAGGAGTTATTGCCACTATAAACCCCTCTACTCTCACCATTCCCAAATTGAGAAGTCTCTATCAAGTTATTTAGAAACCAATAGATTCTTGATATGTTCAAATATTCTATTGCATCTGTGAAGTCACCAATGTGTGGGTATTCTCTTTCAGAATGCAAATAACAAACAACCATTTCTGCCCAGAATATATGACTGTTGTCCAAGTCCTCCCATAAGTTGGTTACAAGAGTCTCATTAATGTGCTTCTCAATTTCTCTTGACATTTTTGGGATATTGGTGGAGCACTCCTATTAGCCATACCTTGTCCCTAATCTTCACAATGTGACCAAACCATCTTTCTTTCTTTTGCTCATATTTCACCGAAAAAATTGAGGTCATTCATCAAGAGCTCCTCTTCTCCTCCAGCCTTCTCATCTCTTATCTCTCAGATGCCTTCTGTCACCATCTTATTTTCTCCTGTGACAAATGAAGAGGTAGTCCTTCTCCTTGGCAAGGTTAACCCCTCTATGTGTATGTGATTCCATCTCATCCCATCTTTACCATTAGATTATCTATTCTACCTCTGTCACTTACCTTCACTGTCTTCTTGTCTGCAGACTACTTCTTTATTGTCTATAAACATGTCTGTGTCTCCCCCATCTTCGGAAAAAAAAACCCTCACTTGATCTATCCTTGTCCACTATTATCCTGTGTCTCTTCTCTTTTTTTGGCTAAATGTATGAGAAAGCTGAGAAAGTTATATACAATAGAAACTTCCATTGCCTATTTCTCTCACTCTCTTCTTACTCACCACAGTCTGGTTTTCAACTTCATGATCAGCTGAAACTGTTTTCTCCAAAGTTACCAATGATTTCTTAAATGTATGTATATCTAATGGCTTTTTTCAATACTCATTCTCTACAGCATTTGACACTATGGATCACCCTCTTCTCCTCAATATTTTATTCTCCTTAAATTTCCATTATTCTACTCTATTCTGATTCTTTTCATACCAATTTGACTCCTTCTTTTCAGTGTCCTCTGCCAGATCTTCATCCAGGCCATTCCCATTAAACATTGGTATCCCCAGTACTCTATCTTGGACCTCGTCTCATCTCTCTATATTATTTCACTTGGTTATCTTATCAGTTTCCTTTGATTAAATTATCATCTCTATGTTTTATTCCCAGTTCTACTCATCCAGCCCTACCTACTTTTCTGACATCCAGTTTCACATCTCCAATTACCTATAGGACATCTTGAACCGGATGTCCAATAGACATTAAACTCAACATATCTACTCTGTATCCTCCTCTATTGCTAAGTTTCCTATTTCTTTTGAGGGTATCATCACCATCCTACCAGGTACCACTATCATAACAAACTCATAACCTGGACATCATCTTCAACTCCTTACTCTTTCTTAGCTTCCATATCCAATCTATTGTCAAGTCCTGTAGATTTAATCTTCATAACATTTCACATACATGTCCTCTTCTCTTACCTGACACTGTCACTATCTTGGGTCAGGTCCTCATCACCTCAAGTCTGGACTATTGCAATAGTCTGCTGTTTGGTCTCCTTGCCTCAAGCCTCTCCCAATACCAATCTATCCTCTTCTCAGTTGTCGAATTGATCTTCCTAAAGTATGTCTGACCATGTCATCCCTTCCCTATACTCAATAAACTTTCTATCATTGAATCAAATATATCATCTTCTGGTATTCAAAATCTTTCATAATCTGGCCTCGTCTTACCTTTCCAATCTTCTTATACCTTACTTACTCTCACATGCTCTGTAATTCAGTGACACTAGCCTCCTTCCTGTTCCTTGAAAAAGGCACTCCATTTCCCAACTCTATGCATTTTGACCCATTGTCCCCCATGCCTAGGATGTTCTCCCTCCTCATCTCCACTTCCTGACTTCCCTGGCTTCCTTCAAGCTTCTGCTAAAAATTTTGCATTTTACAAGAATGCTTTTTCCAATCTGCCTTAAGGTTACTGTCTTTTCAATGTTAATTATCTTCAACTTATCTTGCATATATCTTGTTTACACATAGTTTCTTTCATATCTCCTACATTAAGTTGCGATCTCCTTGAGAGCAGGGACTGTCTTTTGCCTTTATTTGGATCCCCTGTGCTTAATACAGTGCCTGACATGTAGGAGGTATTTAATATATTTACTAGCTGCTTATTGATTTGGTTGATCTCTCTCTCTCTATTACATATATACCCATTGATATACTTCATGGATAGCATTATCATACATTTGCATATTCCAGAAAAATAGCACACACAAGGATATATTTATGTATATTATACATACATGCACATATACATACACCCATACTGTACATACACATGTGAGTGTATATATGTATATGTGTGTATATATACATATATATACATACTATCTATATTATATATGTATACACACATATATATGAAATTTTAAAATGAGTTGGGAAAGAACACATAGAACATGAAGAATCCTGGGGGCCTGTATCTACTCGACAACTCCATAGGAGAATAAGTCGTAATTACTCAATATCCTGGCAACTGTCAACAGTGGTTTCATTCGTCTGACCCTTTTTGTTTTTTTCCATAGGATGCTTAAAGAAGGCAAACCACATCCTGTTGACATAAGCATCTCAGGAGAATGCTCCTAGAAGTGCTGAGGCAGGTGTTGGACAAGCACCAGGCAGGATTTCATTGGAAAGAAGATATTAACAGTCATTAAATAAAATCACCATAGCTCTTCCCTCCCTCTGAGCCTGGAAAGTACCAGAATAAATAATGCAGGCTGTTGAGTGGGTAGATAATGATCAAGTTTAACAGGATAAATAATTTCTACTGTGAGATCGATAACCCAGTTTATGTGATGGGTTTAATTCTTTTTGTAAACAGGCATGATTGCTAGCTGCACCTCCAGGGTTATTTATATCCTTGGTCTGGCCACTTGCACAATTTATATCCATGATGTTGAATCCTTGTGTACTGAATGCTGCTCATGAGGTAATGATACAGCAGACTGAAATGGAGGCTTTTGTAAGAGAAGTGTCATAGAATGTTTGTGTTTGTGTTCTTTGTTCATTCAGTTGGGAAACAAACATTTATTAAGCAATCAATAGACACAGAGTACTGTGCTAGGCATGGGGGGGGATGGGGGAAAGAACAGCTCTAGTCCACAAGAAATTAATAATCTTTTGACAATTACATTTTATTACCTCTGTGACTTTGAGACTCCTCCCAACCCAATTCTTTTAGAGTTCATGGGAGGTGGGAAGGGACACAGAAAGGAATATATATTATTTAAAATTCTTGTTGTATCCTGATTTCTTACTGCCCTCCATTTATTGTACAGTCCACTGATACTGACCTCTTTGCTGTTCCTTACACAGAACTCCATCTTCTAAATCAGATCTTTTCACTGTCTGACTCCCATGCTTGGAATCCTCTTCTTCCTCACTTCTCCCTCCTGGCTTCCTTTAAATCCACATTAAAATCCCATCTCTTGCAAGAAGTCTTTCCTGGTCCTGCTTAATGTTTGTGCCTTCTCTCTGAGATGATCTCCAGTTCATCCTGTATATTTTCTGTTTGCACATAGTTGTGTGTCGTCTCCCCCATTAGATTGTGAGCTCCTTGAGTGAAGGCACTGTATTTACTTTTGTTTGTGTCCCCAGTGCATACTGGGGTAAGGCCCAGTGCCTGGCACATACATAGTATGCACTTAATAAATACTTGTTGACTTGACTTGATCTGACTCTTTAAGACTTCCAGGAGGACCAAGAGACTTGAGTAAGATAGGACAATGGTGAAATAATGCATTTATCAGAGTGTTCAGAATATTGATTCCTTGGCCCTTGGTGGAACTTCTGCCAAGAGTTCCCCTCCCCGCCTTTGCTGAGACAGAGTAAAACAACCATTGAAAGATTATGGTTTTCCTGCTGTGCAGCCAGAGATGGAACATGGGAGCATTTGCCTAGTGTCTCCCAAGCTCTGACCTTAACTCTATCTGAAATAGCAGTTCTTCAATTTTGTGTGTATCATGTACCCCATTGCCAGTCTGGTGAAATCCATGGATTCCTTCTCAGAATAAGATTTTTAAATGTATAGGGTGAAATATATAGAATTGCAAAAGAATCCAATTACAATGAAATTAATTTTATATATGCATACATATATGTATGTATAACATATACATACACAATATGTATGTGTCTCTCTCTATATATACTCTATATATGTACAAACATGTGTGTGTGTGTGTGTGTGTGTGTGTGTGTGTTCATGGAACCCAGGTTAAGAATCCCTGCTTCAATGTATCAGAAGGGGAGAACTTTGTTTTCTGGGACCTAGGTCTACTCTTTCTGTGATTTCTGTGTGGGATCAACTCTTTTATTGGATAAGATTTTGGGTGTCTTAGCTGCATTGCATTGGTGGGGTAATGGAATATGGCAGAGATGAATTAAACCTTCCCTGCCCTAAGATAAAGTTGAGTGCTTACTCAGTCCCCTGGATCAATGAAGGTTTTGACTTAAGATGCTCCTCAGAACAAGAATCAAACAGTCTGAATAGAAGTTTGAGTTTGATGTAGTTTAGCTGTTGAGAGAGAAGTGGGTTTTGTGTAGATGAGGTTAAAAGTGATTTATACCAGGCTGTCATGTGGAAAGTAATGCTGGGCTAGCAGTGAGGCTTCAGGGAAAAGTGCTGAATTTGAAATCAGGGTATCTGAGGTGGAACCTCACCTTTGATGTTTCTTACCTGTGTCATCTTGGGCAAGGTATTCCATCTTTTTAGGCTTCTGTTTCCTCTTCTGGAAAATGAGATGGTTAGATAAATTAAGCGCTAAGGTCCATTCCAGTATAAGGCTATGTTTCTGTGAGGACATAATTTAAATCCATGAGATGTACAAATAAAGAACTAAGGGAGACCTGAGAAGGAAAACCTTTTTTTGTTAGGTGTGGAAGGAAACTATATAGGGCTGCTGGGCTGTGTCATATGGTCACAAGGATTATTATGATGTGTGTCCCTATGATTCACAAAAGATGCTAAAACCTGGGGCTACAGAGTGAGAGTTATGTATTGATAAGACCACAGAAATAGCTACGGACACATAAAATATGTTGGGGTGGGATGGGACTTGTACATGGTGCCTAGGCTAGGCATGTCTCAAGTGGGGCAATGCTCCCCAGTGCTTCAATGTACTCATAGTCCTATTGTAATCTTATTGCAAACTAAACCTGTAGTAAGTCCAATTCATGATATCTGGGATATGGCATATATTTTTGCCTGACTAAAAATTGCAATCTTCATTATATCAACTTGAAATTCTGTAGATTTTTGCTTTTGAGGGAATGCCAAGTTACTCCCAATAACTTCCAGGTAGCAGATAGTATGTATCCATATTTAAAGATGAAACTTGAGTAGTGCAGAGAACATGAATGACAGTAAGTCATTGATAACATCAACCTTAGTACTTCTACATCTTAAATCTCAGAAATAAATTCAGTATTTTTCCCTAAAATAAGACCTGCCTCAACAATAGAGAGGGCCAAGAGGGTGTTCACATATATATGAAGGGATCAGGAAAGTATTGGGGAATGAGAACGGTAGTGAAATAAATAGGCTGCTAACAGGTTGCATAAGGACAGCCATAATTCTGGGCTATAGCTCAGGGTTCTTCATTAATACTTATAACCTTGAGTCCATTAAAGAAAGAAATTACCTTTTCTTCCTTGTATTCCTGTCTTGCAAAGCTGGGGAGGAGAGGTCATGATTTGTTAATTAACTTGAGATGCCATAAACAGTAGGAGAGTCGACTGGCTCAACTTATCCAAAGGAAGAAAGAGCTGCCTTCTTGATCCATACACCCACTGCAACCTTTTTAACTAGCCCCCAAGGCAATAGCAGTTCATTTCTGACTAGTATTACCTCCCTTGGAGCTGACCTTCACAATGGTGAATGGCATAGAGGGAAAGAAATGAGAGGAACAGGAAAAAAGCACCTGTCTAATCAATCTACTACCTAAAAGTAGAATGTCTTTGAGGAGAAAAAAATATCAGTTTTAGGAGCCCAGGAATCAAAAGAGTAGCTCCTCAATCAAAATGAAATTAGTACTAGTGGATGGAGGGGAAACCTATTACAACTATACCATACTCACCACTTTTCAAAGCACTCCTATGTACTTTGTCTCATTTGGTCTTCATGGTAAGCTGTGAGGTCATTGATTAGATATCATTATTCTCCTTTAAATGTGAAATAAAATACGCATCTAGTATTTATTTTGTACAGTTCAGGGATATCTATGTATAGTGGTTAGCAAGCCAGACTCTGAATAAGGAAAGTCTGAATTCAAGTCCAGCCTTTGAAGCATTACTAGTTGTGTGACTCTGGGCAAGTCACTTAACTTCTCAATGCCTCAGGTATCAATTGAACTTGCAAGATGGATTATCTGCTTTGGTAGGGTTGAGTTTCCTCACAAGGAGAGATGTATAGCAATGAAATCAAATATCCAGATCCAGGCTAATTTGGAGAGGAAGTATGACTAAGGAAAGAGAGAGGGGAAGGGAGATGGAAAGGGAGGGGGAGGAACACAGAAAGAAAGAGAGAGAGATGGCTTCAGATTTAAGAAGAACAAGAAGATCTACCTCAGATACATAAGAACCCAGAAGCAAATAATAGCCTCTCATTGTCCTCAGTCAATTATCTAAGGTGATAAGTTATAGAACTGTTGCTTATTTGGGTTACTAGATGAAATTTCCTTCCTGGAAGTTCTCTACATCAGTAAATCCCAGGTCCAAATTCCGTGTACAAGATACTTTTATCAAGAAAACACAGAGAGGTCTAATCATTTGTCTTATCATGTAAGTCCATGGAACCAAGAGTAGAATCTAGGTACTCTATGTTGTAATTTAACATCTTTCCTGATAGGCTAAGGTGCCAGTTGCTACTTGATTAAAAGAGGAATAATTCTAAGCAAGTTCATATTTGATAAGTTTATAATGTGTTGCCAAATGATGGAAGCATGTCTGTCAACAAAGGTGCCTCAGGAAACAGGTAATTTTGCAAGCTGGCACATCCAGTAGAATCATTCAGGAGTAATTTACTACCTCTCTTGGAAACTTTCATTTCAGCAAATTAATCATATCCTAGGAAGGGGAATGCATTACTTGTATCCCTGATCTTACTAACAGGCTAATCTTCCTATAGCACTATTTTCACTATAATCTTCACTATATCACTATGACATCAATATGTTACATAGTATTTGTGTGTGTGTGTGTGTATGTAATGCATATATACTGTATATCTAAACAGTCCATTGAATATTTATAAAATGTTTATTATGTGTAAGGCACTGTTCTTAGTACTGGGGATATAAAGACAAATGTAGGACCTCTCGGTTACAAGTAAGTCCCTCAGTCAACAATCATTTATAAGCACTTACTATGTGTCAGAGGCAGCCATGTGGCTCAGGGAATAGGGTGCTGGGCCTGGAGTCAGGAAGACCTGAGTTCAATTCTGACCTCAGGCTTTAACTAGTTATGTGACACTGGGAAAGTCACTTAACCTCTGTTTCCCTTAATCCACTGGAGAAGGAAATGAAAAACTATTTCAGTATCTTTGGCAAGCAAACCCCATGGAAAGTATTGGTGTAATACAGTTCACAGGGTCATGAAGAGTCAAACAAGACTGAATGACTAAACAACAACATGTGCCAGAGAATATGAAGAAAGAGGAAACTAATCCGTTTCCTCAAGGTTCTCACATTCTAATGCAGGAGAAATCATGTAAATAACTAGATAAACATAAGATAACACATAATAGATAAAATGGTTAGGAATTAGTAGCTGTGGGGATTGTGACATGCCTCTTACAGAAGATAGGACTTGAACTGAGTCCTGAAAAAAACCAGGAAAATTAAAAGTTAGTTAATGAGGAGGGATACTATTCTAGGAATGAGGGGGGCAGAAAATCAATGCAAAGGCACAGAAGTGGGAGATGTGGGGTCCTGTGTGAGGAATAGCAAGTAGGCAAGTGTAGCAGGATTGCAGAGGGCACGGAACAGAGTAAAATATGAGAAACCTGGAAAGATAAGAAGGGGCTCATTGTGTAGAACTTTAAATGTTAAGAAAAGATTTTGTCTTTGATCCTGGAAGAAAGAGTGAATAAATGGAGATTATTGAGTGGGGGCTATGGTCAGAATCATCTTTTAGGAAAATCCCTTTTTCAGATTGGAATTCTATTGTAAGCCACTCTTAAAAAAACAAATGGATAAAGGCATATAAAGGAATAGTTCTCAAAAAAGAATTGAAATTCATTAATGACCATAATAAGAGAAATGCAAATCAAAACAACTCCTGATGTTTCACCTAACAACCAGAAAATTGACAAAGATGACAAAAGGCTAGAATAGTCAATGTTATAAGGGTTGTGAAAAAATAAGAACCCTAATGAATTGTTAATAGAGCTTTCAATCAGCACAACTATTTCTTAAAGCCATTTAGAATTATGTATGCAGTCACTAAAATACCCATAACTTTTGACTCAGGGATTCTACTACTAGGCATATGTCCCAAAAAGATCATGAATAAAAGGAAAGTCCCCATACACATAAAAATATTTGTAGCTGCAGTTTTGTGGCAGCAAAGAATTGTAAGCAAAACAGATATCCTTCCATTGGGGAAAGGCTAAATAAATCACAGTACATTAAAGTAATACATATTACTGGGCTGTAAGAAATGATGAATGTTATGAATATATAGAAGCATGGAAATACATGCATGAACTGATGCAAAATAATGAAAGAATAACCAAGAAACAACATACCCAAGAACTACAAAATGGAAATGCAAAAATCCCATAAAACAATTGAAAATTAATGTTATAAAACTTCACATAATAAGCTTGGCCTCAAAGAAGGGATATAAGAAAATTTTTCCTCTGCTTGGTTTATTTTTGTTTTCTCTTCTTTCTTTTTTTTTTTAAATTTTTGTATGTGGGATTGCTCTTCAGGAGATGAGAGGAAAAAGAATATACAAGGATATTTAGGCTATGTGAAAAGATAAAAATAAATATTATTGAAAAAAACAAAAATTGTTATGTCATGTAAGGGATGATTCTGGCTTCTTCTAGGATGATAGTTATATGAGTGCATGTGAGAAACATTATGAAAGTAGACATCACAAGTTTTGGCAATACATTAGAAACATGAGGAGAGTGAATATAAGGAGTCAAGGATGAAAGAGAAGTTGTGGACCCTGGTGACTAAGAGGATGGTAGTGCCCTCAATAATATTAGGTAAACAGGGAAAACTGGTATAGAAAGTTAATGAGTTCTGATTTGGATATACTGAGTTTTATATACCTATAGAAACCCAGTTTGAGATCTCAAAAAAGCCATTTGTAATATGAGATTGGAGTTCATGAGAGAGATTAAGGAAGGATACATAAATCTGGGAGTCATCTAGATAGAAAAGATAATTGAACTAATGGAAGGTGATGGAATCACCAAATAAGATAGAAAAGAGAGGACCCAGGAAAGAGCCTTATAATACACCCACAATTTGTGGGGGCAACATGGATGAGTGATTAAAAAAGAGGCTGTGAAGTAGTCATCAAATAGGAAATGAACCAGGAAAGAGCAGTGTCACAAAAACCTAGAGAACAGTATCTAGGAGGATAAGATGATTAACAATTTCAAAGGCTTCAAAGGTAAAGAAGAATGAGGATTGAGACAAGGCCATTGAGAATAAAGCCAAGAAGGCAGCATCAAGTTAGGATTTTTTTCTGACCTCTTCCAACACACATCTCTACAAAAACTTAAAAAAAAATCAAACCAAATTGAGTGGGAAAATCAATAAAAAGTCACAGTGAGTCATTTTTTTCTATCCCAGGGAAGCTTAGGGAGACAGAAGGAGAGGTTGGCAGATGCTTGGATGACTATTGTCCAGAATAGTACAGCATGGTGGAAAGGAAACAGACTATGGTCTATGTGACAGCAGTAGTACCTGATGACAGAAGAGGGAATGAATATCTTGTCAGAAAGAGATCCAAGGTACCACAAACAATCACTGGCCACAGGATGAAGTACCATATAACAGCTCTGTTGCACATTACCTAGTTCTGGGTTGCAGTTCCAGGAAAGAGAAGTGGCTACAGTCACAAGGGAGAAGAGGCCCTACCTGTGCAAGAAGCAGGGTACAGACAAGGAGGGCAATTACCTGCCTTTCTCCAGGTGACACCACTTTGGAAGTACTGAAAACTTAAAAGCTCCCTTAAAAGTTTGGAAAGCAGCAGAAGCTCATAAAAGACTGAATCTCAGAATAGAAATCTCTCCCATTCCCAAAAGTGAGCAGAGCCCAACTCTAACATAAAATCTGAGTCAAGAAATAACATGGAAAAATGAGCAAACAAAACAACAAAAAGTAAACCATGATCATAAAAGTAAACCTGACCATAAAGAGTTGCTGTGGCGACAAAGGAATTCAAGACCCAAACTCAGAAGAAGACATTGACTTGAAAACATTTACAAACAAAGCTTCAAATAAAAATGCATTTTGTATACAAGCCCAATAATGGTTCCTAGAAGAACTAAAGAAAGAGGTAAGAATGAGCCAAACATTATTTTAGTCACCAAACCAGATGAAAAATTGGGAAAAGAAATAAGAGCAAGGAAAGAAAATTATGAAAAGAGAATTGACAACTTGGTAAAAGAGGCACAACAAAGCTGAAGAAAATAATTCCTTAAAAAAAGGCAAAATGAAAAAAAAAGTGCCACAAAAATTCACTGAAGAAAAGAACTCCTTAAAAATAGTATTAGCCTAATGGAAAAAAGAGGTACAAAATTTCATTGAAGAAAATAGTTCCTTAAAAATTAGAATGGGTAAATGAAACCAATGACTGCATGAGACATCAAGAAACAATAAAACAATCAAAAGAATAAAAAAAAGATGAAAATGTGAAATCTCATTAGAAAAACAACTGACTTGGAAAAATAGATCAAGGAGAGATCACATAACATTTACTGGACTACTGGAGAGTCTTGTTCAAATAAGGAACCTAAACATCATATTGCAAGAAATTATCAAGGAAAACTACTTTGGTATGTTAGATCCAGAGTGTAAATAGAAATTGAAAGAATCCTCCAATCACCTTCTGAAAGAGAACCCAAAATGAAAATTCCCAGAAATATTATAGCCAAATTCCAGAACTCTCATATCAAAGAGAAAATATTTTAAAGACAGAAAAGAAAATAATTCAAATATTGTGGAACTACAGTCAGGATTATAAAATTTTAGCAACTTCCACATTAAAGACCTAGAGGGCATGGGATATGATATTCCAGAAGACAAAGGAACTAGGATTGCAACCAAGAATAATCTACCCTGCAGAGAAAAAGTGAAAAAGAGAACTTTCAATTTCTTATGAAAAGACCAGAGCTAAATTAAAATTTGACTTTTAAATATGAGACTCAAGAGAAGTATAAAAAGGTAAACATGAAAGAGTAATCATAAGGGTCTCAATAAAGTTAAACTGTTTACATTAATATAGGGGCAGATGAAGAACTTTATCATCATTAGAATAGTTAAAAGGAGTTTACGTAGACAGAGGGCATGAGTGTGAGTCAATTATGTTGGAATGATCTTCCTAAAAGTGGAGTGAGGAAGAGGGATGTACTAGGAGAAGGGAGAGATAAAAGGGGGAAAATTTTCTCACATAAAATAGGTATGTAAAGAAGAGTTTTTAGTGGAGAGGGAAATGCAGGTGGTGGCAGGCAATGTGGGAACCTTACTTTCATCAGAATTGGTTGGAAGAGAAAATTACACATACACACACATATGTATTACAGAAATGTAACTTACCCAATAAAGAAATCAGGTTGTGAAGGGTATAGAGAAGGGGAAGGAATGATGAAACACAGATTAAGGGAGGCATTGATTAGAAGCAAAAAAAAAAAAGACTTTTGAGGAGGGACAGGATAAAAAGAGAGAAAGAAGAAGAAGAGACAGAAGAAAAATAGATTGAGGGACATACAGAGTTAGTAATCATAACTGTGAATGTGAATGAGATGAGCTCAGCTATAAAGTAGAAGCAGATAGCACAATGGATAAGAAAACAGAATCTCACAACATTTTTTTCTTAAGCAAGAGACATGCTTAAAGGAAAAAAACACAGAATTAAAATAAAGGTTAGGAGTAGAATCTAATATGCTTCAGCTAATCTAAAAAAAAATAAGGCAAGGATAGCAATCAAAATCTTGGACAAAGCAAAAGCAAAAAAGAGACCTAATTAAAAGGGATAATCAGGGAAACTACACTTTGCTAAAAGGTACCATAGACAATGGAGGAATATGAAAAATACTGCAAGTTTTTCTGATAAAATCCTCTTTTCTCAAATATATGCTGAGTATACAACTGAATCAAATTTATAAAAATAAGAGCCATTTTCCAGTTAATAAATGGTGAAAGAATATAATCAGGTAATTTTCAGAAGGAGAAAGCAAACTATCTATAGTCCTGGGAAAAATGCTCTAAAATCAGTATTGATTAGAGAAAGGCAAAGTAAAACAACTCTGAGGTATCACCTCACACATATCAGAAATCACAAATGCTAGAGGGGAAGTGGGGAGAATAGGCACAGTAATGAATTGTTAGTGGAGTAGTGAACTGGTCCGACCATTCTCGGGAACAATTAGGAACCACTCCTAAAAGGATATAAAACTATGCATACCCTTTAAACTAGTAATACCACTACTAGGTCTGTATCCCAAAGAGATCTAAGTAGAAGGAAAAGGACCTATATGTACACAAATATCAAGAGGATGCTCATCAATTGGCTGAACAAGTTGTGGCACATGACTTTGATGGAGTACTATTGGGCTTTTGGAAATGACAAGGGGGTTGGTTTCAGAAAAAAAATGGCAAAACCTATATGAACTGATGATATGAACTATGAAGTGAGAAGAATTGGGAGATCATTGTACAGAGTGTGAGCAATGCTGTGATGGTGATAAAATTTAAAAAACTTGCCTACTTTGATCAATACAATGATCTAAGACAATTACAAAGTACACATGATGAAAAAAATGCTATTCTACCTCCAGAGAGAGAGCTAATGAACTCTAAGTGCAAGTTGAAGTAAAAATTTCTCACTTTCTATATTTTTCTTGCTTTTTGAAAGTATGGCTAATATGGAAATATGTTTTGCATGATTTCATATATATATATATAAATGATATCATATTGCTTGACTTCTCAGTTTGTCAGGGAGGGTTTCAGACAGAAAGAGAGAATTTGGAACTCAAAACTTAAAAGGAAAAGAATGTTTCAAATAAATAAACAATAAATTGAAAAATATTTTAATAATCTATGATTCACTTATGTGAATGTGGAATTGTTGGTTAAAATGATATCTTTAAAAGACATTCAGCTTTTTGGTACAAAGTGCAAGAAATAGGAATGATGGGTTCTTGTACAATTATGGAGTATACCTAATGGAAGCTGGAAAAGAAAGTTTTTGACACTTCTGATTAGGAGAAATGAGAGGAAAAGAAAAAAAAGTACCTAGTCATATTTGCTAAACCAAATATAGATGAGGTAGCAATGAAGACATTAGAAGAATAGCAATAAAATTATTCCTTCAATCACTGGAGATAGTCATAGTAAAATAAAGGAAACAATCCAGAAAAAGATTTTTATGTCTCAAATGTCTGTGCAACAATATGCAAAGTATAAGTACTATAAAAACTGAACTGGAGATTGGAAGCAAATATGACCTTACAGAAATTACTAAGAATTGGTGGAAGAAGATTCATCATAGGAATTTGGCAATGAATGAGTCTGTGGTAGTAGTCAGATAGAAGGATAGCAGGGTTGCATTTTTCATACAGAAAATATTTATCACTGTGGAAATATGCAATCCTTAGAGAGTAAGCATGGTGGAAAGCATTTCAGTTAGGATCAAAGGAAGGAAAAACATATGAATAGCATTCTTTGAATTAAATAGATTTCAAACTAACATGGAAGAATATTGCTGTGATCGGGGCATTCAATTATGCAGACATCATTCGTAGAATGCTCTTTTCTAAAAAAAAGTAGTTGATAAATTCTTGAGTTTACTAGCTTACAATTCCATCATTCAAAATGTCATGTAAGTGACAATAGCTCACTATTTATAGTTTTTAAAGCACTTTCTTCCCAACAATCTTGTGAGGTAGTGTAAGCACTATTTTGCCCATTTTAGAGGTAAGGAAACACTATTTAGGAGATTAAATGACATATATAAAATTTTCTATTAGATATCCAAAGCAAGACTTGACCCATGTTCCCCTCTCCTCCTATACCTTCTCTTTTCTCTTTCCATCCTTTTCCCTTTTATCTCTCCCCTTCATTTTCTCCCCTCCTTTCTGTCCCTCTCTTCTTCATTTCCATGTATTTTATACTGAAATTATGTACATTGTCTTTTAAGCAGAGTTGAGATTATTATTCCCTTGTAATGGCAGAGGAAGCTTTACACACAGTGTATTTTCAGTGCCTTTCTGATCCAGAAAAGGAGAGGAAGAATTTTCAGACTTCATAATCAGTATCTCTCCTTTCCCAACTTCTGATTTGTCTGCATGGGCTAGGTGGATAGGCAGTAGAAAAAATAGTAGGAAGGACACATCAGGACTAGGATACACACCATTCCTCCCCTTTCTTCACAGGGATCTTCTTTTTCCTACTAACCTCTCTGGTCTACACCTACTCATCTCAATCTATGAAAGCAAAGAATAGTTTGGTTGCAAAGAAAAGGATCAAGTTAGTTGCCTAAGTCATCTTGCTAATTATGGTACTTCAAGAAGAGGAACCACTGTTCTGCATCTGTGTCTGACCAATAAGTAAGAACTGGTTGTTAAGACTCAACCTAGGGAGGTAGTAACAAAGTTATTGTCTTAGAGTTCATGGTAGAGACTTAAGTTATTTTGCTCAATCCATAATCTCATTGATATGATTCCTTCTTTTCTGAGAATGGATCACAAAGTACACAATCTTCTTATTCTATCTAATCCTTGCTGATATATTTCTATAAATATTCCATAACTATAATGCTGAAAGCCTTCCTTTACTTTTCACGTTTCATGAATACCAGTGAAGCACACTGGCTACTTATCAGTTATCTCAGGTCCACTATGTGACAGACTCATCTTGTTTTCTTGTTGTATATGATTCATTTCATATGTCATAACTGGAAATTGGATACAGTGTCCTCACACCTACCATTTGCTTTTCTATTATCCTCTAGGCCACCTTTCATTTTGATTCTTCTGAGATCTGAGATTGAGAACATCTTGATGCTTAAATTATGTTATTTGGGAAAAAGGGAGTCAAACATAAACTCCAAATTTAAGCAGAGCATCATTCAAATACTTGTGAGATAAGGTAGATATAATTACATGGTTAGAGGTTCTAAAAGAAAGACTCAAGAAGGATGGAAATTTTTGAAGAATGAAATTCTGCCAATATAGTTCCAATTGATTCCAAGGAGAAAGAAAAGATTATGAGGGTGTCTAAAAGTATTAATCTGTCTTTACAGATTGTAAGATTTAAAAAAGCCTTGAATAAGAGATGCAAATAAGGGGAGTTAAATAAGGATCTCATAAGAATATGTCAGGAAGGCTAAAGCCCAACATGTCCTGGAGCTTATAATATATGTTAAAGACAACAAAAAGTATTCATTTGCTATGTTGGGTTTGCAGCAGAAAAATAAAGAGATAATTCTATCTGGTTAATTAATATCTATGAGCTTTTAGGAATCACAGTAAGCTATAGAGTTGCTGACTAAATGGAGTCCAGGATATATCAATTTTCAAAAAGAAGAAGAAAGTAGCTGTTATTCTTTAAGATGGTGAATTTCACATCTGTTTAAAAAGATTAGAGGACTGATTAGTAAAGAGCCAATTTGTGAGCAATTAGAAAGGGAAGAAGAGGTTACTATGAGTCAGCATGAGTTCATCTGGACTGTCATGGAAAAGTATCCCCATATTCTTTATTTAAATTTTTATTATATTTATGTTATTTATATTATATTTTATCTTTTACTTATATTTGTGAATTAAATGCATGGCAAGGATATAGTTTGTCTAAATTTCAAAAGTGTATTGTAAAATTTAATTATTAAGTGCCTTCTATGTGTAAGGGGAATACAAATTTCAAAATAAAATAGTCCCTACTTTTCAGGAGCTCACATTCTATTGTATGGATGGGAAATGAAAGATGGACACTAAGTGCAATATAAGATAACTCAAACACAAAATGGATTAAAATGGATTGACTGGATACAAAGAGTTGAAGGGTTCAAGGCTCTTTAATTCTGAAATTTCTTTTTTCTTTCAACATTTTTAACCAATGAGGGCATACATGGTATAGTTATCAAATTTACAAACAACATGAGTTTGGAGTGTTTCAGTTTTGTGCTTGGATTTTCAGTGCCTAGTACAGTATCTTACACATAGTAGGCATTCAATAAATGATTGTTGAATTGCATAGAAAAAAAGATTTGATATGTTTAAATGGGACTACATCTAGATGAAATATGTCTAGAATAAATTTAAATCTTTTAATTGGCAGAAAATCAGCTGCACCAATACAGAATGGGACAAGTATGACTATTAAACAATTCATATAAAAAAGATCCAGGAGTTTTTTTTTTTTGTAGGCAGCAAATTAAATATAAATCAGCAGTGTAATGCAAAAGGGGAAAAAAAACACTTACATAGTCATTAATTGCAGTAATAAAAATATGACGTTCTCTCCCACTAGATTGTGAGATCCTTGAGATCAGGTGCTGTTTTCCCCCTGCTTTCTTTGCATCCAGTGTTTAGCATAGTACCTACTATATAGCTTAATAAAGACTTGTTTAATTAACTGATTAATGTTTAGAATGAAGGCAATGATAGCTTCATTGTTCTCCACCAGGCTCAGATCACATCTGAAGCATTATGTTCTGTGGTAGGAACTCTATTTTAAAAAGGATATTGGCAAATCTGAAGGTATCCAAAGGAGAATTATCAGGATTGTTAAGGGACTTAAAACAATGCTGCACAATAATATATTGCTGAAAGTGAATATATTTATCCTATAGGAGTAACACATATATGTATGGCATATTTTATGAGTTGCCATATAAAAGAGAAAATAGATTTCCTTTGCTCAGTCTATGAGGGTAGAACTAGGGACAAAGTTGTAATGAGCTGCAATATAAAACAAAATAAACAAAAGTAAACCACCACTACACCATCACCACCACCACCACTACTACTACTGCTACTACTGCTGCTGCTGCTGCTGCTACTACTACTACTACTGCTACTAGTACTACTAGTACTACTACTACACCATGGTTGTTTGTTGCCTTACTTGTTGTTTGTCCTTCATTTTTGGAAATGACCAATGACATCATGAGTGACGTCTTGACTTGTGAATGAATTGGATTTAAGTGAGGCAGAATTGCACAAAGTTACAAGCCCCACTCTCTCTTCCAAAGTCATCAGAGTTCAGGGGCAAGACAGAAGTCAAGATGACTGGTGATGGTCTGGGATGCAGTGGATGACCTTGTCATCTCAGATGTCTGGCCAAGCTCTAATCACTCCACAACCCCTGCTTCAGCTGCTTTCATGTCCTTTGAATATAAACTGTGCTTGGGATAGACATCCCCCTCAACCTGGTTTACCAATTTACTAAGACAGTTTTGCCGGGCTGCTGCACATGTTTTAACTTCTTGGTGACAGGTTGATGAAAAAGTTTGCTAAAGAGGGCTCAACAATCCCTCCTACCAGAGGTGCTGGTCCTCCCTGAACATCCCATACTACTACTACTACTACTACTACTACTACTACTACTACATCATAACAATGCCATCTTACAAAACTTATTAATACTTAGAATCATCCAAAGATAGAATGAGCTACTTCAAGAGAACAGTGAATTTCCTATCACTTAGCATTCCATTGAAGACTGAATGACTAATTGAAGGGGGGTGTATTAGATCAAATTCATGGTTTGGGTAATGGTTGGATTAATGATCATTCTTGGATCATTGACTTATAGCTAGAAGGGACACCATAGGTCATCTAGGTGAAAATTATGATTTTATAGATGAGCTAAATGGAGGCCCAGGGAAGTTAAATGACTTGCCCAAGATCACAAAAGTAGTAAGCATCAGATATGGAATTTGATTCCAGAGCCAATGCTCTTTCCACTGTGCCATGATCTCAGCTCCCTTCCCATCTTGCAATTCTATTATTCTATAATTATTTCACTCTCTCAGCTCAAAAATCTTTAAAGGTTTCATATTTTCAATCATATCAAGTCTCAAATCCTCCTCCTGGCTATGTTATCTGGGTACATTTCGCCTGACCAGGTAGTCTCTAAGGTCTCTTTTAGCTCTAAAAATGTGGTTCTGTGGTTCTAATTATTGATCCAGCCTTATCTCCTACTATTCTTTTGCATCTTATACCTTGGATCCAAGGACGCCAGGCTCTTCACTGTGGGAGCATGTAAAACCCATTATTACCTCAACATTTATTAAAAATGTTTAATATATGTTCCAGGCACATAATGGGGAATAGCTCCTTTTTTAACTCTAATTTGAAATAATTATCCCCTTTCATCCAACTACCCACATCCTAACTCTCTTTCAAGGCCCACACCAAGTATTATTTCCTCCATAAAGTATTCCTTTGTCTACTACAGCCCTCATTCATCTTCCCTTTCTCTGACCACCTATAAAACCACAGACCTGAACACAATTATATACTGTTCTGTATTGTTAGCAGTCATTTCATGTAGGTTAGTTTTATTTCCATCACATGATTATAGGCTCCCTGAAGGCAAAGACCAGTCACATAATTACTTTTGTCTCTCAGAGTCCTTAACAGATAAGAATGCAAACATATTTTCCCAGTAAATAAATGTAACATTCCTGTGTGGATGCTATATGTATTTACTTTCCCAGAGCAAGGTCGATTACCCCTTCAGGATTCTAGGGTGCCTTTGAGGGACTGTGGTTATACTTTCTCTAATACTATCTGCTCAAACTCCCTTTCTGATATGTTCCTCCCACTTTTACCTTCCAGTGATTAATGTTCCAGTTCCATTAACCATTTAAAACCAGTTAGCTTTTAGAAATGAATGTTTATTTTTTTAATTAATTTCTTTTTAGTTTTCAGCATTCACTTCCATAAGCTTTTGAGTTTTAAATTTTCTCCCCCTCCCTCCCCACCTCCTTTCCCAAGATGGCATGCAATCTGATATAGGCCCTACATATATATTCTTATTGAACATATTTCCACATTAGTCATATTGTAAAGAAGAATTTGAACCAATAGGAGGAACCACAAGAAAGAAGAAATAAAACAAAACAGAAGGAAAAAAAGAGCAAATAGTATGCTTTGATCTGCATTCAAACTCCATAGTTCTTTCTTTGGATGTGGATAGCATTTTCCATCATGAGACTTTTGGAGATGTCTTAGATTCTTGTCTTGCTGAGAAGAGCTAAATCTATCAAAGTTAGTCATTGAACAACATGACTGTTACTGTGTACAATATTCTCCTGGTTCTGCTCACTTCACTTAGTATCAGTCCATACAAGTCTTTCCAGGTTTTTCTGAAGTCTACTTGCTCATCATTTCTTATAGCACAATAATATTCCATTACATTCATATACTACAACTTGTTCAGCCATTTGGAAATGAATATTTACTTTTAAGATAGAGGAAGAATAGAATTATAAACTTTTCTTCTCTCCTTCCCCCAAAATATCAAGGGCGGGGGGCACAGTCTCTCCTATGTCACCTTAGTATATCTGCAGAAGTGCAGAATCAAAAGTAATACAGTCTTTACATGTTCACTTACCAAGTTCATTACTTCCAAATTCAGCATTACCAATGGATGAATCCTCACCCTAGCTACCATAGGCCTAGTCTTGAAGATCTTTTGTCAGGACCTGGTTTCCAGACTGTCTGCCCATTATATTTTATAAATTATTAAATGATATACAAATGAAAGTTTATCTCTATAATTCTACCTATTTCCAAATTTACTTAGAGAATTTTGCCTTGAATTTCCTTTATCACAATTTTACCTTGCATAATGATTATTTACTTATGTGCTGTATCTCTTTTATAGCTCCTTGATACCAGGGACTTCTTATTTCATCTTGTATCTCTAGACCTTAGCAGAATGTCTTGCTTAGTAAATATTGTTGATTTGAAATGAATTGGAAATTTGTGTGTGAGTGTGTGTGTATGTCTGACTATACATAAAATTCATTTGAAGGAGACAGATCTGATAGACAGGTGGTGACTTGTTCAAGGTCACAGAGGCTAAGATTTGAAGACAGATCTGTAACTCTTTAAAATAAAAGGGGAGCAAACAATTGGTCCATTGACTTAGAATTTCCTCATTTTCAGAGTCTTAACAGTGCATGGTTACTTTAGGGACAAAAGGAATTCTATGAACTTCTGTAAGAGGTTGACGAATAACTGGGACCTAAAGAAATTTAGAATCTGCACATGTGTGCTGGAAACGGGTCATTTCTAAAATATATGCACAATCTATGGAAGCCACATTATGTTTTCATCCCCCTTGGAAAATGGACTTAAATTTCTCTAAGGAACTGACATAGTTATGAAATCATTTGGAGAATTCACTACCTAAAGATTGCATGTAAGAAAGAAATGCCTATCAGTACATTAAAGCAACTGTTCTCTCAAAGAGTCATTCTGTGTGACTTTACATCAATTTTTTAAAAGAATGCATCACTGTTATTTCCTCTGGTGTTTGTTTTCTCATAAACATTTCAAAAAAGACTGTTCTTGTTGTTTCCTGCTAACCATGGCATGACCATGGGATGCGTGCAAATCAAGGACTTTACATGTATGCACAAAATGTCACCACACAAGCTCACATTTTGTAGATATTTAGGAATGCAGCTCTAGAGGGAGTAACAAAGCTGAAGGCAATTCAAATGTGTTATCCTTGGTCAACAAAGCACTGTTCCATGTGAAAAGAGACCTTATCAGACAAGCAACTTATGCACAACAGCCACCTTGTCTACATGACAAGTCTGTAAGAGAAGAGCTATTGTTTTCCTAGACACAAGTGGTTATCTGAATACGGGAACATTTCATCTAGAGAAGATTCTGTGTCTAGTGCTTCATATTCTAAAACTAAGAAATTGTGAACTTTGCTAAAACCAATATTCATATGTAGGTGTAGGAACATTAGATATATTACATTGTTTAGAAAAGAAATAAGTCATTTTGTAAAAGTTTAAGCAGAAAAAAGGTAAAATAAAACAAGGGTATTAGCTTTTTTCACATAGATTCACAGATTTGGAACTGGAGGGGACCTGCGAAGTTATCTAATTCCAACCTCTCATTTTACTGATGAAGAAAAGTGAAGTAGTGATTTGTCTAAGGTCATAGAGACTAAAATTTGAACATAGACTTTGTCTGTAGTCTTCAATATAGTTTTATTAATTAATTGCTCTCCACAAAACTTAGTGAGTCATATCTAAAGCCATATTGCTAGTATTGCCCTATTCAGAAAAAGAGGTCATTTATCCCTTTTAAAAATGAAGCTGAAATAAAATAACTTGTCCTAAATAAATAAAAGAATATACAATCTAAATAACCACCACCTAAGGGCCAGATAAAAAATGTTAAATATCACAATACCAAAAAAGGGGGTGGATGAGAAGAAAAGAAGCAGAAAAAATGGAAAAAGCATCATATTTGGAGTTGGAAGATATGACTCTTTTACTCCCTCCCTGTGTGACCATGAGTAAGTGATTTAGCCTTTTTGAACACCAGTCTCCTCATTTGTTGAAAAATGAGAGAATTAGATCTTTAAATTCTAAATCCAGCTCTAAATCCTATGATTTATGATTAATAGGGATGCCAGAATCACTAGACTTGTGTTTATAGATTTAAGGTGTTTGTCTGAATATTCAAAGTGCATGCTATTAATCCCCATACCTTGAAACAACAGAAGACATCAGCAAATATTAAAGTGGTCGAATGTCTTCCTTATCAACTCACAGTTACAGAATTTCAAAAATTGAAAAAGCCTTCAGATATGACCTAATCCAACCTTCATGGGGGGGAGAGATTTGCTCAAGAGATGTCCATGAGAAATCTAATGAGTTTATCTTTAGGACTTTGAGACTAGCTCTATGGAAGTTGTAGACATGAGCATCAGCATCTCATTGGGAGAAATAAGTAAACCTGATGTAGATTACTTATGGGTGTCTTGGTCTCTTAGAGTAAGATCAATCCCCTTTGTATTGGACTATAAATGAAAATAGACAGGAGAGAGAGACAGAGAGAGAGAGAGATAGAGAGAGAATATGATGGAGGGAAAGACACATTAATTGTGAATGTGAATGGGATGAAATCACTCAAAAAATGGACCCATTTTTGTCCATTTCTTTTGTGAGACTGTGGAGGTAATCAGAGGGAATAGAGGACTTGGGTCTTTGGATGGGGAGCTATGAATTACTACCTTATGATAGAAGCACATGGTATCCTACATGTGCATTTGTATGTGGTATAAGGGAAACATTCTTGGACCCTCAGGTTCTGGCACCAACCAATGAGAGGTAATGTCATAACCTCTTAATTGCATGGCATCCACTATGAAGGAATCTACATGGGACATGGTCTTTAGTACTTGGACCCCATATTTTCTAGACAATGTTGAATTCTTGAACTCCATTTTCCTAAAGAGAAGTGTTGTGTGGGGGAAGGGAAAGGAATAGATTTCTTGAATAGCTCAAAACTAGCATCCAGCATCTAGCCAGAGAAAGTTGATTTCTGGAGCAGTGTGCCAGTCTCTGGAATTGCATTTAGAAACAAGTTCTTGAGCAGCATCAAGTATATATTGAGTACAGGACAGTCTTTATTCAATACCACAAATAGTTCAAAATAATCTAAAAGGACTCGTAGGGCCCATAAATATTTCTAGGAAAAAAAAGCATAAATGACTCAAAATATCCCATAACTGATTAAGACAATTATTCATCTTTGATGAGTTTCGCTGTGTTTTGAAATTCCTTCAGATAGAGAATCAACTTGATATTTCTAAGGGAGTAACCTCCCCCCCCAATAAATCTGATTGAGTCCCTCTTTGATCTCAACTCATATAGGCATCCAAATTTATGGTACTATGCTGAAGGAGTGAATTACTCCATGAGAGAAATGAGCTTGGGTTTGCTAGAGTGGAAATCTCCTTTTTCATGAGTTCTATACTATCCAAGTAACTAATAGTAATATACAGAACAAAGCCAGGTCTACCAATCCCCTATATCAGGGCTCTTGGCCCATCAATATTTCCCCAGCTTTGGAGGTCATATGTACAATCCTCTTATCCCCGAGGAATAACTGACTTTGCTGAAATTGCTTTTCTCATCAGAGGGCTGGAATCTAAAATTCCATCTTTTCTAGACAATGATGAATTCTTGAACTCCATTTTCTTGGAGATGTGCGTGCGTGCGTGTGTGTGTGCGTGTGTGTGTGTGTGTGTGTGTATGTGTATGTGTGTATGCAAGTGTGTAGTTTTATGATTTAATTGAATATTCTTTCTTCTTCTTTTTGTTTTTTAGGCAATTGGGGTTAAGTGACTTGCCCAGGGTCACACAGCTAGTAAATATCAAGTGTTTGGTCTGAAGCTGGATTTGAACTCAGGGCCTCCTGACTTCAGGGCTGGTGCTCTATCCACTGTGCCACCTAGGTGCCCCTAACTGAGTATTTTTAATCTGTTCTTTTCCTATTTTTTTATTTGCATGCCAATTCATTTATCTGATCTTTCTTTTCTTCTTGTGTTTAGTTATGTAAAGTTTCTCCAACTACTGCTTTGGCTGCATCCCATAAAAGTTAGTTTGTTGTCTCATTGTTGTCATTCTATTAAGTTAAATTATTGATTGTTTCTATGATTTGTCCTTTGACCCACTCATTCTTTGGGATTAAATTATTTAGCTTTTACTTAATTTTTAATTTGTGCATTGTTGGTGGAGTAGTGAACTGATCCAACCATTCTGTAGAGCAATTTGGAATTATGCCCAAAGGGCTATAATATTGTGTATATCCTTTGACCACTACTAATTCTGCATCTCAAGAGATAAAAAAGGGAAAAAGACCCATATGTACAAGAATAGTCATAGTAACTCTTTTTGTGGTGCAAAGAATTGGAAATTTAGAGGACGCTCATTAATTGGGAAATCGCTGAAAACATTGTGATATATGATTGTGATGAAATTGTGATGAAAATATGTTGAAAACTCTTGTGCTATAAGAAATTATAAGCAGGATGCTTTAAAGAAAACCTGGAAATGTTTACATGAACTGATGAAAAGTGAAGTGAGTAGAACCAGTAAAACATTGTACATAATAACAACAGTATTGCATGATGATCAACTATGAATGACTTAGCTATTCTCAGCAATGCAATGATCTAAGAAAATTCTGAAAGCCTTATGATTAAAAATGCTATCCACCTTCAAAGAAAGAACTGATGGAGTCTGAATTCAAATTGAAGTATATATATATAATTTTATTTTTTGACTTGTTTGTTTGGTCTATGTTTTCTTTCACAGCATGAGTAACATGGAAATATGTTTTGCATGACTACACATTCATAATCTATGTCAATAGCATATATGTTTACTATCGGCATTATTTCATTGTCTCTGATACTTTCCATGGGGCAGATATGGGGGAGCACTTTCTCAAATTTCAGCATTTTTTACACTGCAATTTTCAGAGCTAATTCTACAATTTCTGAAGTTTTTGATGCTTCCAAGATGGTGTGATCCAGGGAGAGCTGTGGTCAATATTCCTTTGATTTTCACTTTGGTCCTTATTCAGTAAGAACCCTGACTCTTTATAGTAGAAAGCATTATCATTCTTCAGGACCTCTGATCCTTTGTGACTAAGGATTTTGGACCCTAAAGAGGTTAAACAACTTGTCCAAGTTCACACAGGTAGCATGTAACCAGAATTTAAATCCATGTCCTTTGACTATACTTCAAAAGTTTATTGGTGGGATGATGATTTCCCATTAGACGTAGTTCAATCTACCCACAAATCCTATTCAGATCCTGAAGACTGGAGTTAGAAAGACAGATAAGATAGAGAATGCAAGCCTTTTTATACTTGGGCTTATTAACACATGAATTCAGATATACTATGTATTAACTCATATCTTTGAAGGGTAACACCATGGTAAAGCATAGGTAACTTTAATACTGTTCAATCACAGAACATTAAAAAAAAAGATTCAGTATGACATCCAAAACAGTGTTATTTTCTCTCTTGCTTCCTATTTTAACTGTTTCTGGGTTTTGTTTTTCCTTCCTTAGTTGGGTGGGAAAAGAGTCATAGAGATTAAAGTTAGAAGAGCTCTTACAAATTATCTAAGCTAACTTTCCTTATTTTGAGGCAACTGAGGTTCATAAAATTAGGTGACTTCTCTGTATAACACAACTAGTTAGCATCAAAGCCAAGAATAAAAATCAGGAATACTGTTGTTATCTCCAGCATGCATATAAGACCAAGATTAATAAATTGTTATTGATTACAAAACCATTTCAACAGGCCTTTTTCATGTCTTCCTATCATCACTCACCATTTTCCAATTCATCCTTCCTATGATTTTGAGAATAATCTTTCTTGCAGATAGATCTTTTATTTCATTCTTCAAAAATCCCTGTTTTATCCAGAGTAAAGTCCAACTACCTTTAGCTGGGATTTGAGACAGTTCACAATCTATAACCATCCCATCTTTCCAGTTTTAATTCATATTAATCTTTTCTATGCACTCTTTTAAGTAAAATGAACAACTCTGTCCCCTCAACATTCAGTGTTCTCCATGCTCCTAGGTTGCACAGGGGATAGAGTGATGGACCTATAGCCAGGAAGACTTGAGTTCAAATCCAGCTTCAGACACTTTCTAGTTCTGTGGTCCTAGGCATGTCACTTTTACTTCTGTTTGCCTCAGTTTCTTCAAGTGTAAAATGGGGATAGTAATAGCACCTACCTCTCAGGGTTGTTGTGAGGATCAAATGAGAAAATGCTTATAAAGTGCCTGGCACATAGTAAGCACTATGTAAGTGCAGGGTATTATTATTATGCACTTTAATTACAGCTGGCATATCCTCCCATTATTTGCTTACTGGCTCCATTTTTTAAAGTTCAATTCAAATGCCAGCTTTTCCAAAAAACCTTTCCAAACTTCTAGCTTGGGAACAGTTTTTCCCTTCAAATCTCACATAGCCTTTTGTTTTGCAACTTTCTAATGATTTTGTAAAGTAATACTTCATGTTATAGTTATGTATATTGGTGTCTTCTTACCACTCAATAAACTTCCTGAAGGCAGGATTTACCTAAACTTGGTATCTGCCTCATTACTTAGCACAGTGCCCTGTCCAGAATAGGTTCCTGGTAAAGGTTTGTGGATTGATTGCTAGATAACAGTTAAGGATAAGTGTGCATGGTAGGGAATTGTAACTGCTCCAGAGTCAGTACATAAGTAGAAGGGATTATGGATTCAGATTTAGGAGAAGGTGAGTTGTTCTCACATTTTAGTCAATTACTAGGTGTGTGACCCTGGGGAATTCACTTAATTTCTGTTATTCTCAGTCTTCTCATCTACAAAATGGGGATAATAATAGCAACTATTTCATAGAGTTGTTGCGAGATTGAATTGAGATAATATAGGTAAAATGCTCTGCAAATATATAATTATATGAATTGGTTATTAACATTATTATTACTATCATCATTATCGCTTTATTATTTTCTTTAACGAATAATTCAATGCTTGACAATATAGTTCAGTTTCAGGGTTTACTTTTTAATATTAAGTTTTGTCCTTTAAAAAAGGCTGTGAAATTCATATAGATTCCAATCAATCACATCTGTCTCTGGATCATACAGCCAAATATGCAACTGTAGAATAAATACTGATGCCTACTGGTAGTATAACTTAATTATAGGCTAAAGAATTGAGAGGGAAAAATCTGTAACTGTAGCTATATTTATATCATATATCTACCCAAAACTATAAATAATTTCTCTATATTTGTCAATTTCTGTCTATGTAAGTAGGGTAAAGTTAAATTATTTCATTTGTTCTTTTTAGATTCTCCCCCTCCTTCCTGGTCTGGGTTCTCTGTCTAAAAATAGCTATTTTTTTGAAGTTGCAGTATTTGCATTATGCTCTATTCTTTGTATTTAAATTTGGGAGGATGAACTTTAAGAGACTTGGATTTAGTTAATCATTCACATGCTACTAGCTTTTTCATATTTAAATGATTTCAAGAGCAAATCCTGGCATAACATTTATTTTTGTCTTTATACTGTTATATACCATATCACATAAGATTCCTACTAGATTTACACCTATGGTCCTATGGTCCCATGTCTATGAGATCATGTAACATTAGAGCTAGAAGTGATTTTAAGGATCATTAAGTCTATCCTATTTCAAAGATGGGGATGGATATGTACCATATAGCTAAGTGCATATTCCTATATACTTCAAGGATTGTGAATATCCTCTTTTTTTTTAAATAGATCATAACCTCTTTTCATCTCCCCCACCCCTCAGTAGAAAAACTCCTTGAGTTGCTATGGCCAAAATCTTCATTGTGCAGGATCCAACACTCTTTGCAACTCAATTTCTCTCCCTTCAGCTAGGTGATAGGTGCATAAGTCATCACTAGTCCTCAACTCCATACTTTTCTATTTGATGCTGGACCTTGTATTTTATTGGAACAGTCTTTGAGAACTCAGAATCTTTATGATCACACAATGAAGCACCAGAGGAAGACTCTGCACCTACTAATATATGTCTTCATAATTTTAATATAGTTTTGATAAATCTTTTTTTCATGTATGTCTATCTTATCTCCCAAATGAGATTCTAAGTTTCTCAAGGACAAAAATTCATAGTGTAATCCTTTGTATAGTACTACTCAGTGCTTAGAACATACTAGAAAAATACTTGATAAATACTTGTTGATTTATTGATTTTCTACCCAAAGACGATAGTAACTTTCAGTTTTTTCGGCTTACTTTTGTTTGGGACATGCTCAATATATTAGAATCTTTATACCTAATTAGCAATTATATCTCATCATATTTGTAGGTTACTTCTTATCTAAAGTTTGTGACTAGTTTAAAAAATAAATTAGTTTGCAAATAATCTTTGTCAGTTCCTTCACAGAACTTCAGGTATTATTTTTTCAGGTATTATTAATATCCAGTTTGTAGGAGAGAGTGGAACTAATAATAATAATAATAATAGCTAACATTTATATGGCACTTACTACATGCCAGGAACTGCACTCACTGCTTTATAATTATTATGTCATTTGTCTAATAACCCTGAGAGCTAGGTGTAATTATTACCCCTCTTTTACAGATGAGGAAAATGAGACAACAGTTAAATGACTTGCCTAGAATCACATAGCTAGAAAGATCCTGAGGCCAGATTTGAATTCACATTTTCTTGACTACAGGCCCTATAGTCTTTCTACTGTGCCACCTAACTGCCCTAGAGTGAAAACATAAGTACCTAGGTAGTTGGGGGTATCAATATACCAGGATAACTCAATAGCCTAGGTTCTGATGGTTATAACTTCAAAATAGTTTGTTCTCCAAACACATCATTATTCATTGGGTATTTTTTTTTGGAAATAAAATTTTATTGTTGTTTTATGGTTTTTTATCTTTTACATTTAACAATGTATCCTTTCCCCTCCCAGGGAAATATCCCTTATAACAAAGAATAAGGAAGAAAAAAAATTGTTCAGTGAAACAAATCAATATATTGAAAATACATGGTATTATATGCAGTTTTCTACACTGTTGGTCCTCTACCTCTTCCAAGAAGTGGGAGTTTCCTTTGCATAGCTTTACTTTGGGACTAACCTCAGTCATTATATTTTGGAGCTTTTAAAAATTGTTGTTTTATTATTTTTCTTTCAATTTGCATTGTGGTTCTGCTTACTTCACTTTGCATAAGTTCATATAAGTCTTACCATGCTTCTTTGTATTTATCATATTCATTATTTCTTATACTGCAAAAATCTCCCATTATATTCATGCATTATTAATTTGTTAGTTATTCCCCAGTTGAGGGCATTTTCTTTGCTTCATTTATTTGTTATCACTAAAAATGCTACTATATATAATTTGGTACATATAAGATATTTCTTTTTTTTTATCATTGACATTTTTGGGCTATGTACCTAGCAGCAGAATATGTAGGTCAGATTATGGATACTTTAATCTGCTCTCTCCCCTGCGCTTTTCATGATTCCAAATTACTCTCTAGAAGGTCAGATCAATTTACCTCTCTACCAACAACACACACTATTTTGTTGTTGTTGTTGTTATATCACCTTCTAACTCTGTGTATTAGTCCAGCAATAGAATTACTTTTTGATTCTATAAAAGTAGAACACAGAGAAAGTAAGGAACATAACTAATTATGAACCAGATTTGAAATGTCTTTGTTATCCTTGAATTTTAGCTTCTAGTGATTTGTATGTGTTAGGCATTTGATAAATGCTTGCTGATTTTCTTTGTGATTTAGATATAGGCGGGAGTCAAGGAACAAATCTACAATCACTCTGCCCTAGTTCACTTAACAAATTAAAAGTTGTCAGTTATCATGTGTACAACTTTTAGTGGTAGAAAAATGTTAGTATAGGCATACCTAGCACAAAGCAGACTCAATCAATGATTTTTCACAGTAACAAGATAAATATATTATAACCAAATTTCACAATAATGTTGTTAAAACATAGGTCTTATTTTGGGGTGAGGGGAGGACTCAGGATCCTACCTGAGTATAAGGTCCATTAGAGCAAAGACTACTCAGCTAAACTTTTTGTCTCCCTCTTTTTTGCCATCTGCACATAGTGAGGACTTAATTAATGTTTACTGAATTGAATTTAATTTGACTAAATATTGAGTTATATGGGCTACAGACTTATGGCTCCTTGTTTTTCTTTTGCCTAGGGGCTGGATTGCTCTTAAGGGCCTGTAGAGGGACTCAGTGTGCAAGCAAGGTTTAAGTTTACAGAAATTCAGGGAAAGAGAGAAAAGCTACTCATTTCGCCTGCTTTCAGAAATGCGCTAAGATAAATAGTCTGTTATCCTGATGAAGCTGCATGATCCTCTAGGTTGGGAATGTAACAAAATGATCTTTTCTGTCCTTTGGAAAGAAATATAACAGCAACTTGATTTCAAATGCACCCAGCAGATGGCTATACAATGGTCATTGTTATCATTCATATATTGAGCAAGGGGGAATGAGATGAAACCCTGTGGAGTCAGCAAAGGAGAATTTGCCTCACGATACTCTTTTGTGACCTTTCTAGGGAGGAAATGTAAGAGCTATAATGATGTAGCTATTTCCATCCCTGATGGGATGTTCCAACTTGTCAACCAAACCTCTTGGTCTACCACATCAAAAGCTTCATTCAGATGCCTCTGAAAGGATCATTTCTCCTTGGCAATTATCCTTTGTATATTGCCAGGGGCAGAACACCAGACACCAAAGGCAGCATAGGCACCTTGATCCTCAGCTTAACCTCCTGATCATCAATGTTAAAGATGAAGGGATTGCATCAGAGACAAGATCACAAGATAATACTGCCTTTATCAGGAGAGTTTTGTGAATAGAAAACTGAGCAAGGCCAAGACACTTCAAAGGCCTTCAGTTTTCTAGGGTGAATGTGCAAGGTTAGAAATAATATAACAAGAGGAGTGAATATATGGAGAGTCTCCCTAAAAAAATGAATCATAAAATAGTGATAAGTAGGCAATTGAGAAAAAACTTTTTGAAAGTGTCAAAAATGAAGAAGAAAGAAATTGAACATTAAAAAGAATTAAGGTATCTCTTTGCCTAGCTGCACTGTCTCCATCTTATCAATCATAATCATAGATTTAGAAATGGAAGAGGCCTGAGAGAATATATAGTAAAAATAATTCTTGCCCTCCAGGTATTTCTTGTCTAGTATGTAGCCTTGCAATGTAACACCTGCACTTCTATATTATAGAATCATAGTCTCAGAAAGGTAAATTAGAGGTTAACTGATCTAATCCTTACTAAAATATTTATAAATTCCCTCTGTAATGTGTATGTATAAGTGGGGAGGTGTTCGTAAAAGTGTGATGAGCTAATAAATACGTCAATTTTATGCTTGGGACTGGGATTACATTTTCCCTCTGGAAGTTATAGACATTACCTTTGGCTACCCATGAACATGGGTAATAGGTCTCAGTGATTAGGGATGAATTGGTTGTCTTGGACTTAATGGAGCAGGTTTTGTGGGCAAAACTACTGATTGGGCAATTAGGAAATATAGTGATTATTTCAGGCTTAAGCCCTTTTAGACATTTTTACCCATTTCACCTAGTCTGCAAGTTTTTGAAAGAGCAGCAGAGCTAAAATTAGACCAGAGCCCTGGGGGAGTTACATTTAGGATTCTATAATGGTTGTTTTTAGGTAGTGACATGTTGGAGCTGCATGTTGCTCTTGTCCATATGTCCCAGGACAAGAGTCCCTGGACCCCAAGTCCCTGAAAACTTAGTACATAGCCCCAGCCCTTGAGAGGCAGTACCTCAGCTTTTATCCATATATTCTGGGTGATGAGTGTTCCTGAACCTCAAATTCCTGGAGATGTGTTGAAAATTTGTGTACTTAGGCCTCCTGGACACAGGAGGGTAGAGTTTCTAATCAGCATCAACTTTGGAGTTGCCTTACTGGCACCCTGAATTTTGAGGCTTTGGAGAACCAATTTTCTGGGGAGAGAGGAAAAGTTCATGAGAAAGGAGATATTCCATCTACCCTAACAGATTTCTCTGTGCACAGGAAGTCTATGCCCTCATAGCCAGATTACCTTGTGCCTTCCATTTCCTGATAGGCACAGCATATCCACTGAGGAAAGGATGCAAATGGCCAGCAGCAGGTGTCTTCCATCTGATCTAAAGCAACTACTTCCATCTCTGCCAGCACAAGGCAACTTCCACATCCTAATGCCAGGATAACCTCCCAACTTGGATGTGGAGAACCTCTGGTACAAAGAACAGTATCCATCCTTTTTATATCAAGTCTCCCATATGCTGCTTCACCTTTCCTTTTGAGTAGAAAAGTGGTTTCTTCTACTCAGTGATGAACATTTTTATACCTGGTCATACCCTTCACACCCCAGTAGCACTGAACTCCTATAGATCATTTTCTAAACCCCATGCCACGTGCCCTGCCATCCAATTACTCATCCCATTCCTTTCAATCCTCTGGGCCCAAAGTTCCCACCTAACTCCACCCAACCCTTTTACCATGCCCTGTGGAATGCCTGATCCATAGTCAACAAATTTCCTTTCTCTCTCTTTTTTTTCTTTTTTAAAATTACATATATAACAATTTTTAACACTTAAAAAAATGAGTTCCAAATTCTCTCCTGCCCTGTGCTCAACCCTCAGTTAGAAGACAGCAATTTTGGCCTCTCGGGAGGTGGAGCCAAGATGGTGGAGGGAAAGCTCTCCCCCAAACCCCTCCAAATATCACAAAAATTGGCTCTAAACAAATTCTAAAACAGCAGAACCCACAAAAAAAGAGCAAAACAAATTTCCAGCCCAAGAAAACCTGGGTGGCTGATCAGGAAGGTATATCGTGCCGGGCTGGAAGAGGAGCACAGTTTGGCATGGGCGCGTAGGCTGCAGCGAACCTGAAGCAGGCCTCAGAGGACTGAATTGCAGGCAGCTGTGGCAGTTTCCAGACTTCTCAACCCACGAACACCAAAGACAACTTAGAAGGTCAGTGGGAAAAGTCTGTGACTGTGGTGAGAGAAGAAGTTAGATCTCAGCTGCCCCAAGGGCAGCGGCTGGCTTCTGAGCTTCAGGCCCAAAGACTGAGGGGGAATCAAGTCACTGATCAGAGGGGGGATTACAAGGATCTCTTTGCCAGTGCTGAGGCAGGAATCTCTTGCTTTGCCCGTGCTTGGATCTGGCTCACAGTTCTGAGGGGCGTTCCTGGGGCAAGGAGGAGCACTGGCATGGTGGAGCTTGTTGTGGTGGTGGAGAGGAGACACCTTGCCCCTTATCATAGCACCTTGGAAGAACTGACACTTTTCAGGTCCCTAGAAGTATCTCTGAAAACAGCTGTACAAACCCCCGAAGCTTGGGACAGTACATTCTCCACATTGGAAACAGATTCTTACCTTAACAAAGAGTTTAAAACTCAAGTAATTGGTTGGGATCATGAGCAAGCAGAGCAAAAAGAGTCAGACTATATTATCTTACTTTGGTGACAAAGAAGATCAAAACATACAATCAGAAGAAGAAAATGAAGTCAAAGCTCCTACATCCAAAACTTCCAAGAAAAATATGAATCAGTCCCATTGGAAGAGCTCAAAAGGGATTTTGAGAAGCAAGTAAGAGAAGTAGAGGAAAAACTGGGAAGAGAAATGAGAGTGATGCAAGAAAATCATGAAAAGCAAGTTAACGCCTTGCTAAAGGAGACCCAAAAAAATACTGAAGAAAATAACACCTTAAAAAATTGCTTAACCCAAACAGCAAAAGAGGTCCAAAAAGCCAATGAAGAAAAGAATGCCCTAAAGAGCAAAATTGGACAAATGGAAAAGGAAGTCCAAAAGATTACTGAAGAAAATACTTTCTTAAAAATTAGAATAGAGCAATTGGAAGCTAGTGACTTTATGAGAAATCAAGACAATATAAAACAAATCCAAAAGAATGAAAACTTAGAAAACAATGTGAAATATCTCATGGGAAAAACAACTGACCTGGAAAATAGATCCAGGAGAGAGAATTTAAAAATTATTGGACTATCTGAAAGCCATGATCAAAAAAAGAGCCTAGACATCATCTTTCAAGAAATGATCAAGGAAAACTGCCCTGATATTTTAGAACCAGAGGGCAAAATAGAAATTGAAAGAATCCACTTATCTCCTCTTGAAAGAGATCCCCAAAGGAAAACTCCTAGGAATATTGTAACCAAATTCCAGAGTTCCCAGGTCAAGGAGAAAATAGTATAAGCAGCCAGAAAGAAACAATTCAAGTATTGTGGAAACACAATTAGGATAACACAAGATTTAGCTGCTTCTACATTAAGGGACTGCAGGGCATGGAAATATAATATTCCTGAGGGCAAAGGAGATAGGATTACAACCAAGAATCACCTACCCAGCAAAACTGAGTATAATTCTTCAGAGGAAAAAATGGTCATTCAGTGAAATAGAGGACTTTCAAGCATTGTTGATGAAAACACCAGAGCTGAATAGAAAATTTGACTTTCCAATACAAGACTCAAGTGGAACATGAAGAGGTAAACAGGAAAGAGAAATCATAAGAGACTTATTAAGGTTGAACTGTTTACATTCCTGCATGGAAATATGATATTTGTAACTCATGAGACCTTTGTCAGTATTAGGGTAGTTGGAGGAAAAAAATTATATGTATGTATGTATATATATATATATATATATATATATATATATATAGATAGATAGATGGATGGATAGATAGATAGATAGAGGGTACAGGGTGAGTTGAAGATGAAGGGGTCGTATCTGGAGAATAAAATTAAGGGGTGAGAGAGGAATATACTATGAGAAGGAGAAAGGGAGAGGTAGAATGGGGTAAATTATCTCCTCCCAAAAAAAACAGAAAAGAAAAGGCTCTTACAGTGGAGAGGAACTGGGGGAAGGTGAGAAGAAATGAGTGAATCTCATTCTCACAGGATTTGACTTAAGGAGGGTATAACATACACACTCAATTGGCTATGGAAATGTTTCTTAACCTATAGGAAGACAGGAGGGGAAGGGGACGAGAGAGTAGGTGGATGATAGAAAGGAGGGCAGATTGGGAAATGGGGTAATCAGAAGCAAATAATTCTGAGGAGGGACAGGGTCAAAAGAAAGAATAGAATAAATGGGGGGAGTGGGATAGGATTAAGGGAAATAGAGTTAGTGTTTCACAGCATGTCTACTATGGAAGTGTTTTGCATAACTGCACATGTATAGCCTATATTGAGTTGCTTGCCTTTTCAATGAGGGTGGATGGGGAGGGAGGAAGGGAGAAAATTTGGAACCCAAAGTTTTAAAAACACATGTTTAAAAAAAATGTTTTCACATGCAACTGGGAAATAAGAAATACAGGAAATGAGGTACAGAAATCTGTCCTGCCCTACAGGAAAATAGAAGGGGAAGGGGGAGGAGAGATAGCAGGGAAAGCAGACTAGGGGAAGGGGTATTCAGAAGGCATGCCATCTTGGGGTGGGGGGAGGGGTGAGATGGGGTGAAAATTTGGAACTCAAAATCTTGTGGAAGTAAATGTTGAAAACTAAAAATAAAAAAAGGATTAAAAAGTAAAAAATAAAATAATATAAAAAAAGAAAAAAAAAGAAGAGCAATTTGATATAGGTTATACAATTGCAGTCATGCAAAACTTAATTCCATATTAGTCATGTTGTGAAAGAAAACAAACTAAGAGAAAAAAATACACACACAGAAAATAAAGTTTAAAAAATATTCTTTGATCTACAATCAGACTCCATTAATTATGTTTCTGGCAGTGGATTGCCATTTTTCATCATAAGTCCTTCATATTTGTCTTGGATCTTTGTAGTGATGAAAATAGCTGTCATTCACAGCTGATCATCATACAATATTGCTGTTAATGTGTACACTGTTCTTCTGCTTCTGCTCACTTCACTTTGCACTAGTTTATATAAGTGTACATATTTTTAAAGTCTCCTGTTAATCACTTCTTATATCACAATAGTATTTTATCACAATCATATATCACAACTTGTTCAACTATTCTCCAGTTGATGAGCATCCCTTCAATTTCCAGTTCATTGCCACATCAAAAAGAGCTGCTATAAATATTTTTGTAGATGTAAGTTTTTTTCCCCTTTTTTATCTTGTTGGGGTATGGACCTAGTAGTGGTATTGTTGGGTCAAAGGGTATGCATGGTTTTATAGGCTTTTGGTCATAGTTCCTAATTACTCTCCATATAATGGTTGGACCAGTTCACAGCCCCAGCCACAGTGCTTCAGTGCCCCAGTTTTCCGATATCCTCTCCAACATTTGTCATTTTCCTTTCTGTTTTTTTTTCCAATCTGGTAAGTGTGAGATAGTACTTCAGAGTTGTTTTAATTTGTATTTCTCTAATTAATAGTTAGAGTATTTTTTCCATATGACCATAGATAACTTTGATTTCTTTGTCTGAAAACTGCCTGTTCATATCTTTTGACCTTTTATCAATTGGGGAATAAGCAATACAAGGACACTCAGAGGTCTTACTGAAGAACTTTGGAATCAATTGTAAGACATGTGAGATACTGGCACAGGGCAATCCAGGATGGCATGCCAGTATCATAGAAGGCTCTCTGCTTTATGAGCAAAGCAGAATTTCAATAGCTCAAAGGAAACATGAAATGCACAAATTTAGAGACATCTCCACTCCGAATGTTCAAATAGAATATCTGTGCCTGCTATGTTGTAGAGTCTTCTAAGCTCATATTTATCTCGTCAGCCACATTGCACATTGACCCCAACATAGTGATATCATTTTGGTCTTTTTCAAGCACCAAGGACAACAACAACCAATTAATTGGGGGATGACTTATATTCTTATAAATTTGACTCAATTCTCTGTATATCTGAGAATAAGGCCTTTATCACAGACACTTTCCATAAAATTTCCCCCCATTTTTGTGTTTTCCTTCTAAACTTGGCTGCATTGATTTTGTTTCTGAAAACCCTTTTTAATTTGATGTAATCCAGATTTTCCATTTTACATCCCCTCATGCTCTCTGTCACTTGTTTGGTCATAAATTCTTCCCTTATGTATAGGTCTGAAAGGTAAAATATTCTTTGTTATTTCTCAAAAATGTTTTGTTTCTGACCACCACCTTCCTTAATTTGCCCTCACTTCTACCAAATCTCTCCCTCTTCTTTTATCCTTCCACCATTCCATTTCCCTATAGAATAAGATAAATATCTACACCCAACTGACTGTCTATGTTATTCCCTTTTTGAGCCAACTCCAATGGAAATAAGATTAAAGCATTGTTCACCAACCTCCATTTTCTCCTCCATGGTAAAATCTTTCATGACTCTTCTAACTAAGATAATTTGTCCCATTATTCCTCTCCTTTTCCTCTTTTCCCAGTACATCTCTCTTTCTCAGCACTTAATTTTATTTTTATTTTTGTATATCATCCCACCATAGTTATTTCATATTGGTTCCCTCTGTCTATGCATACTCCTTCTAGTAGACCTAATAATGATGAAATTTTTTGGAGTCAGAAGTATCATCTTCCACATAGGAATGTAAACAGTTTAACCTTATTGATTCCCTTGTGATTTCTCTTTCCTGTTTACCTTTTTATCCTTCTCTTGAGTCTTGTATTTGAAAGTCAAATTTTCTATTCAGCTCTGGTCTTTCCACCAGAAATGCTTAAAGGTCCTTTACTTCATTAAATATCCATCTTTCCCCCTGAGAGATATACTCAGTTTTGATGGGTAGGTGGTTCTCGGTTGTAATCCTAACTTCTTTGCCTTCTAAATACCATGTTCCAGTCCTTTAATGTAGAAGCTGCTAAATCTTGTCTCATCCTGACTAGGTCTCCATGATACTTGGATTGTTTCTTTCTGGCTGTTTGCAATTTCTCCTTAACCTGGGAGTTTTGAAATTTGGTTATAGTATTCCTGGGAGTTTTCATTTTGGGATCTCTTTTAGGAGGTGACCAGTGTATTCTTTCAATTTCTTTCTTTTAAAAAATATTTATTAATTTATTTTTAGTTTTCAATATTCACTTCTCTAAGATTTTGAATTTTACATTTTCTCTCTCTCCTTCTCTCCTTTCCCCAGGATGGCATGCAATCTGATATAGGTTCTACTTATACACTCATATTAAGCATATTTTCACATTAGCCATCAGGTATAGAAGAATTGGAACTAATGGGAGGAGCCATGAGAAAGATGAAATAAAACAAAACAACAAAAGGAAAGGGGAACAAATAGTATGCTTCTATCTGCATTCAGACTTCATCATTCTTTCTCTGGATGTAGAAAGACATTGGCTATAAAAATTGTTTCCCAGATTTCTGCTTCTCTTCTAATCTGGGTTGCATTGGCTTTCTTTGTACAAAAGCTTTTTAGTTTAATGTAATCAAAGTCATTCATTTTGCATTTCTATTCTTTCAATTTCTATTGTACCCCCTAATTCTAGGATATTAAGGCAGTTTTTCTTAATAGTTTATTGAAGTGTGATGTCTAGGCCCCTTTTTCCATCATGACTTTCAAGTAGCCCTTAAATTATCTGTATTTGATCTGATTAGTTGTTTTTCCAATGAGATATTTCACATTTTTTGTCATTTTTTTCCATTTTTAAATTGTTTCTTGATGTTTCACAGAGTCATTATCTTCTACTTGTCCAATTCCAATTTTTAAGGAATTTGTTTCTTCAGTGAATTTTTATACCTCATTTTCAATTTGGCCAATTTTGCTTCTTAAGGAATTCTCTTCAGTGGATTTGTGTGCCTCTTTTTACCATTTGGCCTATTCTGTTTTATAAGGTACTGTTTTTTCCATTTTTTTGTGCCTCCTTTACTAAGCTGTTGGCTCTTTATTCATGATTATCTTGCATCATTTTCATTTCTTTTCCCATTAATTTCTCTACCATTCTTATTTGATTTTTAAAACCCTTTTTGAGCTCTTCAATGAATTCTCTTTTGGGCCTGAGATCAATTTACCTTTTTCTTTGAGGCTTTGGACATAGCTATTTTGATTTCATTATTTTCTTCTTCTGAGTCTGTATTTTGATCTTCCTTGTCACCTTAGTAACTTTGTATGGTCACTTTCTTTTTTGTCATTGTTTACCCATTTTCCCAGCCTATTTCTTGACTTTTAATTTTATGTTGAAGTTGTGCTCTGCTCCTGGGGTGGAGGAGTCACTGTCCCAAGCATTAGTGTTTTTTGTGTTGCTTTTTTCAGAACTGTTTCTGGGATTTATAATTTTTCAGTTATTTTAAGGTGGTATTATGCAAGGAGAGGTAATGTGTGGTCATAACTTTCCTGGCCTATACTCTGCTCTGTAAGTGACCACAAGCACTCTTTTTCACCCTGGACCTGTGATCAGGGTCCTGATCCTACTGATGCTCCTCTTTACCTTGGGATTGTGATCTAGAACCATGTATGGGCAACGCAACAGAGTCCTGCTCCCAGTGCCAGCAAAGGGTCTCCTGTAATCTCCATCTGACCATTTGTCTATCCCTCTTACTGTTTATGGGTTGAGAGCTCTGGAAGCCCTCACTGCAGATTTAGTAGCTCCCAAGGTCTTCTGCTGGTTTACTGGGGCATGACTTGTAATGAACTGGCCTCTACTCTGACCTCAATGAGACATACCTTCCCTGCCAACCTTCCAAGTTGTCTTGGGCTGTAAAATTATTTCAATTCATCCTTTTGTTGGTTCTACCACTATAGAATTTATTTTGGAGGGGAATTTGGGAGAGTTCAGGAGAGTCTTTGCCTTTACTCTGCCATCTTGCCTTTGCCCCTTAATGAAACTTCCTTTTATTTTAAATCTTTTTCTCTCTTACTCCTTCCATTTCCTAGCTCATTCTGAAACCAGGCTGTCTCTTATGACCCAGACTCCCTGGCCATCCTTCCCAGAGTGAAGAGTGTACCTTCATTCTTTCTCCTCTGTTCACTCTTCATGGAAGTAGGTTCCTTTTGCTATTTCCAGTTTCTACCCCTTTCTCTATCACTCAGTAACTTTTCTTCCTTTGAGGTTCATGCTATTTATTTCTACCATCCAATCAAAATCTGGATAGTTGTTATCTACAGATCCCTAGATCCCTCTCCTTCCTTCCTCAATGAGTTTGATACCTGGTTAACAATTTTTCTTTTCAACCTGATTCCTGCCCTCATACTAGGGAACTTCAACATACATGTTGATTCTCCCTCAAATGCCCTATCCACTCAGTTCCTCAACCTACTCGTCTCTTATAAACTATTATTCCATACCACCTTAGCCATGCACAAAGAAAAATCATACCCTTGGTCTTGCCATCACCCACAAATGTACCACTTCTATATTTGAGAATTCCGAAATCCCCTTATCTGACCATAAGGTACTGATTTTTCACCTCTCCCTCTGCCTTCCATTAAAAAACTTATCCTCTGTCTATACCACAACTTTCAACTTCTTGACCTCTCATTTCTCTCCCAGACCACCTTCCCCGCATGAGACATTCTCTCCTTTTCTTCCCAATTTTACGCCTTAGCTAACCAATTCAATTCAACACCATCCTCCTCATTTGAATCCCTAGCCTCCTCTTGTCATAGATTATGCCCAGGTAAGCCTTGGAACAGTTCTATCATTTGTCACCTTCACTTCTACACACATGCTACTGAATGAAGGTGGAGCAAATTATGCAACTATTCTAACTGGGTCCACTACAAATTTATGTTATACAATCTCAACTGGGTTTTTACTGCCACTAGCAATCCTACTATACTTCACTTATCAATTTGCTACCCCACTCGCCACAGAAACTACTCCAAATATTTCGATCCCTCCTCAAACCTTTTTGGGTCCCCCTCCAACTCTCTCAGATGAGAACTTTGCTTCATATTTTACAGAAAATAGTGAGGCCATTTTACTTCCTCTTCTCTTCTCTTCCTCATTTCCTATCATTCAGGTGCCTTCTGTCACTTTCTCTGCCTTCACCCATGTTTCACATGATGAAGTGACCTTACTCCTTGCCAAGGCTAACCCTTCTACTTGTTTAAGTGATCTTATTCCACCCCATCTCCAACAAACTATCCTCTCTGTCTTCCCCCCATCACTTATTTTTGATCTCTGTCTACTGGCTCATTTCCTACTGCCTATGCACATAGTAAGTACCATGTAAATATTAGCCATTATTAATATTATAAACATGCCCATGTCTCTGCCATCCTGAAAAAAAAAACCTTTCATTTGATCCTTACATCCCTGTTAATTATTGTTCTATATCTTTTCTGGCTTTTGTAGCTAAACGCCTTAAAAATGGTATCTATGATAAGTGTCTCTTCTTTCTCTCCTTTAACTTTCTTCTTAAACCCTTAGAATATGATTTCTGACCTTATCGTTCTACCAAAGTTACTAATGATCTCTTAGTTGACAAATCCAATAGGCTTTTCTCAATCGCCATTCTCCTTGACCTCTTTGCAACCTTTAACACTATTGATAACACTCTCCTCCTTGATGCTTTCTTCTAAATTTTTTGGGACACCACTATCTCCAAGCTCTCCTGTTACATATATGACCACTCCTTCTATTTTTCTTTTTATGTATCCTCTTCCAGATTATGCCCTTTAACTGAAAGTGTCCCTCAGGGATCTGTTCTGTGCCCCCTTTTCTTCTCCCTCTATACTACTTCACTTGGTGGTATTATGAACTGCCATGAGTTTAATTACTATCTCCATGATGATGATTTTAAAATCTACTTATCCTGCTACAAACTCTCTATTGACCTCTAATCTCTTGTCTTCAACTGACTTTTAGATATCTGTAATTAGATGTTCATTAGACATCTTAAACTCAATATATTCAAAACAAAACTCATTATCTTTCCCCTTAAAACATCCCTCTCATCTTTCTATTACTATAGGGGTCAATGCAAGACTTTTAGGATTGCAATTTATGAGTCAACCTGTATTCTTAATTATCATTCAACCCCGTATATGAGATCTATTGCCAAGGTCTCTCAATGTCACCTTTGTAACATCTCTTGTATATGCCCCCTTCTGTCCTGTGACAACACCACCGCTCTAGTGCAGGCCTCAACATCTCAAACCTGCATTATTGCAACAGCCTACTGGTGGATCTGCCTGCCTAAGGTTTCTCTTTTCTTCAGTTTATACTCCATTCAGCCACTAAAGTGATTCCTAAAACACAGATTTAACAATGTCACCCCACTACTCAATAAAATGTAATGGCTTCCTATTGTCTCAAGAATTAAATAAAAAATGCTCTGTTTAGCATTCAAAAGTCTTCATAATCTAAGTTCCTACTACCTTTTCCAGTCTTTTTATACCTTACTCCCTGATGATATGTAATCTTCTATCCAGTGACACTGATCTCTTGGCTGTTGCATGAATAAGACACTCCATCTCCTGGCTCCAAGCATTTTCTGTGGATATTCCCCATGCCTAGAATGTTCTTCCTCCACTCCAGCTACTGACCTCCCTAGCTTCCCCTAAGTTCCAATTAAAATTCCATCTTTTTGAGGAAGCCTTCTCCAACCTTTCTTAATTCCAGACCCTTCCTCCATTAATTATCTCCTATTTATGCTTTATATTCATAACTTGTTTTGTTTGCATGTTGTCTTCCTCATTAGATTGTAAGCTCCTTAGGGGAAGGGCTTAGCAGTGCTTAGCACAGTGCCTGGTTTTTTTTTTTGTTTGCTTTTTTTTTTTGCTAGGCAATGGGGTTAAGTGACTTGCCCAGAGTCATATAGCTAATGAGTGTTATGTGTCTGAGGCCAGATTTGAACTCAGGTCCTCATGACTCCAGGGCCAATGTTCTACCCACTGTACCACCTAGCTTCCTGATCTGTAGTAGGCACTAAACAAATATTTATTGTTTGATTAAACAGTAGCAGGCCCTAGGATAAAGTAAAGGAATGAACATGTTACATTTAAAACTATAGGAGCATCAAGGAAAACCAAGCCAAAATATGAAAAAGTAAAAAACAAACAAACAAACTTGTACTTTGTCCCTTGCTATTACTAGACAAAGCAGGTCCAATGGAAAAAAAAAAGAGCTGCCAGTACTGTTTGGCGGTCCATTTCTTCTGGAGGAGCCAAATCTCTAAATTTAAATGTCTCTCTGGTGAAAATATAAACACCACTAATAGGTAAAGGATTTGGCCTGTTTTGTATGACCTCAAGTTTGTTTTTCTTCAATGAAAATTAAAAGTCTAGAGGATTGTAGGAGTGTGAGGAAAGGTGGTAGTCAGTTGAGAGTAAGAGAGTTGTATTGATTTTTTGGGAGCTATTGTGAATCTTTTTTGTGCTATTGCATTTTTTTGTGGCATAGAATAAAGCCTTTCCTATACCTGGTATATTTGTATCTTGATTACTTGATGACATCTGGAGTTTCACATACGTTCCTAGCTCTCTTCAAAGCTCATCTCAAGCAATATCTTGAAACCTTTCATAATTCCCCCAGCTCCTAGTTCCATGCCTTCAAATTACTTTGTACATATTTTCTTGTATGAACACGTTTTGTTTCACTTGATTGAATATATCCTTCTAAAGGACAAGGATTGTTCCATTTTGTGTGTGTGTGTGTGTGTGTGTGTGTGTGTGTGTGTGTGTGTTTGTCTCTAGAGCCTAGCACAGGGCCTTTCATACACATTTAGTGACCATTGATTAATAAATTGATTGATTAATGGATCTAAACATTAGAGCATTGACTCTGGAATCAGAAATCTGAGTTCAAATCCTTCCTCTGACAATTGCTACCTGTGTAACCATGGCAAGTCATTTAATCTTTCTGGCACTCAGTTTTCTCATATATAAAATGAGGAAGTTGGACCCAATGGCCTCTGAGATCCTTTTATGTACTACATCTATGATTCTATGTACTATATTGTGAAACCTCCAAAGGAAACTGCATAGTTGTAATGCAGGTTGGAATCATGATTTGGGGGATGATCATGTAGAAAAGCTTGCCCCCAAGACTGGACCAGTTCTGTGTAAGTCCAGAGTTTGGGACACGATGATATGTATTGTTACAACATCTCTAACACATGGTCATTTAGCTTCTGCTCAAATGCTTCCGACTAATGGAGAAACTCACTTTTAGCTCTGTTCTTTCCTAATAAGCATGGCCATGTCCTGACTGCACTTCACCATGGACTGAGAAATAAAGAAATTAGAATGTTTTAACATTTAAACATCACCCAGACCCAGGTACTTTTAGGGAGTTTTTCAATAACCATTCCCTCCCAGTCTTTTCAAATACTGCCCAGCATCAGAATTGGAACTTACCTGAAATTTTAAAAAGGGAAAGAGGAACAGAACATTCAGTTACATCAAAATATTAGCTATGATATTGTTTGTCAAAGATATAAGCCTTCTTTGTTCCTCTAGAGACACAGAGTAGTAGAAATGTTGTATGATATGAGCACACTTTTTATTTTATTGTATTTTTTTGTGGGGGAAGGAGTCTGGACATGTGCTTTCCTTGGTGTAGGCAGCTTCCAATGAGGAAATTCCCTCTACCGATGCTGATCTACTTAGCACTTCATAATCTTAGAGAGTTGTCTAGAGGTACTTTGTGTTTGAGTCTCTTGCCCAGGGTTACACAGCCAGCACACATCAGTGGAGTCTTTCTGTTTCCAAGGACAGCTCTTTATACAATATGCCACAACGCTTCTTAATAAACATTTAGTGACTCTTTACTTCTTCTTTCTTTGTAGCAAAGGGACCTAACCAATAAAGGTTTTTAGCTTAGCTTAGTTTTGTTGTTCTTTGCAGAGATCTATATAACATTAAACATCACCCACAGGAACATACAGATGACACTTCATCCTTTCTTCTATATTATTTCCTTTTATTCTGGTTAGTGACCAGCTAGATCCAATATACCTTATAGAGGCCTTCCTAGTGGCAAATCCCTTTGCAAGCATGCAGTTTTCAGGCAATCAGTAGATAATGTGTATCTATTTCATAGATGTCAAATCAAATCCCTATTTGGGTGTTCTTGAGATTAAACTTTCTTACAAGCATGCAGATCTTATTAAATTAGAGTATGCTAAAGGAAGACAAGGGTTTAAATCCCACCTTGCCCCTTACTATCTGTGTGACCATTGAGAACTCAAGACAAATTAACTCAAGTATATTAGCATTATCAAGCATTTACTATATGCCAGGTATTGTGCCTCCATAGCCCATTGCATTGATTAAAAGATTTGGAAGTATAATGGTGAGAAAAGGATAAAATTAGGGGCAAGCAGGTGGTTTAGTGGATAGAATACTGAGTCTGAAGTCAGGAAGACCTGAGTTCAAATATGACGACATTTATTAGTTGTGTGACTGTGAGCAAGTCATTTAACTTCTATTTCCCTTAGTTTCCTTATCTGTAAAATGGGGATAATAATAGCATCTACCTCACAGGTTATTGTGAGGGTCAAATGAGATGATAATTATAAAGTGCTTAGCCTAGTGCCTAGCACATGTTAAGTTTTATATAAATATTAGCTATTATTTTCATTATTACTATTATTAAATTGGCTAGAGGGCTGGTGTGAGCACAATAGGCTTTAGCTCATATCAAAGATATAAGACAAGAGGACTAATAACTATTCTTAAGATATAAAAGGAAGTTGAACCCTAGAAGGAAGTGAAAAGGTGATAATATTTTTCAATAAATTGAAAAAAAAGTACAAGGGGCCCTGCTGGCCACAAATGAAATTACAAGACAGGGCATATGAAAGACAATAAACAAATCAATACATCAAGGATCCATGATTTTAATAGTAAAGTAACTCCTACCAACCATAAATCACAATCTATCTAAAGTTGATTAAATAATTATTATATCACAGAGTCACCAAATCACAGGATCACAGAGTTGGAAGTGACTGCAGACTCATAAATAAGATGAATCCCTACTACAGCATAACTGATAAGTGGTCATCTAGACCCTACTTAACGATCTCTAAAAAGGGTGAACCTGCCATGTCTTGAGGTAGCCCTTTACACTTTTGCACATTTCTAATTATTAGGAAGTTCTTTTCTTGACTCTTTTCTCTTTTTCTTGCTCTACTTTTTTTTTCAGTGACCTCATTAGTTCTCACTGGTTTAATGACCATTTATATTCAGATATATTCATATTTATATATCTAACCCTAATCTCATTCCTGGATCTCTTTTTAGTCCTGGTTTACTAACCTTTTGGTGTCCATTAGATATTTTCAATGGAATGTACCATAAGTATCTCAAACTCAACATACTCTAAACTGACTCTTTTATCTCCACTTTCCACAAACTATGGAATTTCCCACCAAAGTTCTGGTATTATTTATTAAAATGAAAACTAGGAAGAAGGCTTTGCTCTAACTAGAACCCTGAATACCACCATAACAATCTGGGTCCAGTGCCTGTTATCTTTGATTCCCAATGTTATGGAACATTGTAAAGGGCACAAATATTCTCCTGGTTGGAACTCTATGGGCATATTATGTGGTCTGTCTGCACAGGATAGATGAAAGACAGTTTTCCAGACCTAATATGGCTTGCAGTAGTATATGCTACAAAGGTTTTGAAGTTCCTTTGACTTTTATAAATTCAACATTTTAAGAACTACTAGACTAGGGGTAGTGGTGGTAGTTCATCTCAAGGTTAGTTTTGGGACTGTACCCATGATTTAATTGATGTAGGAAATTCTTACTACCGATGCAGGTTGACATCTTTTCTGAAAATAAGGAGTTCCCTAGATTAATTAAGGTCAAACTCAAATAGAAACAGATTCCCTAAGGACTGCATTTTGACTTAGAAAACCTCAAATTAACATTATCTATTTATAATATATTTTTATTTATTTGGTTAAACATTTCCCAATTACATTTTAATCTGGTTCCATAGTATCAAGGGATTTGTGGGCTGCCTGCACTCAGTTCAATACCTCTAGCCTGACCTCTGGTCACACAGCCATTATGTGTCACAAGTAGGACCTGAACCTTCATTTTGCTGGCTTCTATGCCAGTTCAGCTATCCACTAGGACATGAGATTTCTCATTCTCAGTGTTATAGTACTTCATTCCTGGGAACCTGACACCATAATGAATTGATTTGAGTTCCTATTTCAAATCCAGCTATCTATCAAATCAGAAAAAAATGTCAGTTTTAGCAAGAACAAATAGAGACTCTAGGGACACATGATTGATTAATGGGATCCATGAAATGTGGAGGTCATATAGTAGTGGGAAGTTCCTGTTTCTATAAAAACCAAAACCAAAACCCAAAACAAACAAACAAACAACAACAACCAAAAAAAAAAAAAACCTAGCAGTACTTTCACTGCTTTGTAGTATATTGACTCCTTTATCCCTAAATCCTCTGTCCTGAAAGTATCATTGATCTTCTGAGGCACCACAATGAATCCTTCAAATGAAGGAAGTTCTAAAGATCTGGCTTACCTCAGCCACTATCTTGGTAAATCCATATCTGCAAAAATATTTTAGAGTGGAAGTTGCTAATACATCCTATGTTGCTGTGGGAATCATCTCATTACTAGTCACATTGTTCTTTTTCAAACTCTGGTCTCATATAGATGTCTCCTATTGATTATTGAAGAAAATAAACATACAATCTGGGAGAATGAAATATAATAGTCACAGAGTCCCATCTATCTCAAAAAAGAGATACCATCCCAGTCTTTGTCTGAACTGACCATACCAATTTATATCACTTTTGATAAGCATTGGTTCCACTGGGTATTATTTTTTGTAGGCTCAATTTCACTATCACCCCTGCTCACAGACATCACAAATGGTGGGTAAATGTGCTGTCAGGAAATTCTGAATTTGGATGCTACCTTATCAATAACTTTGACAAGCCCTACTACAGACCATAAACTTCATAGCCACTAACCTCAATTAAAGTATTAGAGTTACTCAGTCAGCAAGAGACATGGTGATGCTCATATTCAGATCCTGTTGCCTGGTCTCCAAGCCATCATAACTGTGCTTGAGGGAGGGTTAGTCTTAGATGCAATCCTATGTATTTCCTTCTGCCTGTTAATTCTCTCCTGACAAGGCTCAACAAGCATCACTCCATTTTTGTATTGATATCCCAGTGTGTTTCATAGGTGCCCATTCAAGCCTTTATACCTAGTGAACTGTGAATTTTGGTGGACACAATGAAGATATGACATAAACCAGTCTACTTATGTGGGAAATATACTCAGAACAATTATTCATGGGGTAGGCAGCATTTTAACTGAAACTCCTGCCAATTCCCTTCTATACTGACGTGGTAGTGGTAGTGCTAGTAGTATCAGATTTCCTTATGGCCCTATTCCAGGAATACAATGTCAACCTGGCAGTGGAAGAGTCCTTACTTGGGATGATTCATGTCCTTCCCTGTTCTAGATTGTTGTTGTTTGTCCTTCCTTCTTGAAGAGGATCAATGACATCAAGAAGGAGATGTCTTGATTTGCAAGTTAATTGGATTTAAGTGAGGGAGGGCTGTGCAAAGTCACTAGCCTCACTCTCTCTTCCAGAGCCATCTGGGTCCAGTGGCAAGATATATAGATTAGAATGACTGGAGAGGGCCCCAGATGCAGTGGGAGACCTTGATCTTTTTAAGTTAAGGTCTTTCCTAGGTCTCAGTTTGTCTGAGGCAATGCTCATTCAGTGATTAAGGCTAGGTAAGAAATGAGGCAAAACTGGCTCTTCTACTTAATAAAAAAATCCATCTGGGTGGAGAAAGCCACCAGGATTTCTGGCCAAAACCAAAATAATTACGATTTATACTCACTCTGAGCCACCAAAATCCACTTAATGACCAAGTAAGGCTTGGACTGGCTGATCAGTGACGGCCAAAGTAATTTGGGTTTAAGGCATTTTTTAAAATGATAGAATGAATATGTAGGGAAGAGAAAAAATAAATTTAGTCCATAAACCCCAAGATATCTCATGATGTTTCCATGATCAAAATTTATATTCCTTTGGGGAGAGCACCCACAGGTAAGTGTATGATTCCATATATGAACAGAGGGAGAGGAGGGACAGGGAGAAGGGAAAAGAGAAGGATAGGAAGGAAGGAAGGGAGGAAAGGAGGGAGGGAGGGAGGAAAGAAAAAAGAAAGAAAGGAAGGAAGGGAGGAAGGAAAAAAATAAGGAATTACATTGCCCAATTGGAGCTGGCCAGTTGGGTCCCCAGTGGGGCAGCTATTACTTTTCACAGATTGTTGCTTGTCCTTCATTCTCAAAGAGGATCAATGCCATTAGGAAGGTGATGTCTGGACTTGCAAGTGAATTGGATTTAAGTGAAGCAGGATGGTACAAAGACACAGGCCTCACTCTCTCCTCCAGAGCCATCTCCTCTTTTCTAGAATTTCCACCATCAATGAGGGTACTTGACTCTTGTTAAAGCAATTTCTTTGCCTCTATTACCTTCTGTGTTTCATTGCCTCTTATAAGAATCTTCAGTTTATTTCACATTTCCGGTTTACATTATTCATGGCCCTCCAGGTTAAGATTCAACTTTCCATGGCAAATCAGTCCCAGCCAAAGGGCAGACAGAGCATACAAATTGAACCTCAAAGCAATATCTCTCATGTTACACCTTCTACCATCGCAATGTTTGGCTCATGTTATTCTTTACCATGAGTCATTATAATTCTAGTTATTTGTTCACTCAGAACAAGAGCTTTTTCATACAATGTAATTTCCACTCATGTTCCACCTCCAGTCCCATGTGTACCACAATTCCCATACTCTATGACTACCTGGGGGAAGTGAAAGCCACTAAGACTTATATGTAACACACTCTACATGCACTCAAACTGGCATATAACCAGAAGGCTTACTACCATTGCATCTCCTGGCAGCCCTTATGTTATAAAACTAATCCTGCTTATCTTTCCATAACTCTTGTACCAGCAGATCTTCCCAGAAATTGGTAGATAGGGACTATTATGAACTGGCAACTGTGGTGCTTCAGGTTCAGAACTGGGGCAAAGGAGACAGTTACTTAGCCATAGCAGGAGAGGAATATTCAGCAAGGTTAAAGCCTGGATTGATTTAGTCCCAGCTTCCCTGCCTTCATGTTACACAGGGTGGTCTACCAGTCAGAAGTCTGTGAGAAAAGTGGTTGACTCCTCATTTAATGGCTTTTTGTATACAAGTCACCAGGAAGTTATACCAATGGTGTGAACCCTAGTATCCTGTCCCATTTAAATTCAAGGATAATTCCAATATCATTCAAGGAAAAACTACCATAACCTGAATGTGTTAGGACTCTCAGGAAAATCTAGTCCAGCCTACATGGCAAGAAATTGTTCTTACTATCCTCACTTTGTATTCACCCCCATGTTTTATTGATTTTTTGTGGTGATTGGATTTTGAGTTTTCATTCAACACCAGTAACTAAGGTAGGGAAGAATTCATTGTTTCAGATATCCTTTATCCACAGAAGCAATGAACCTGTCTCCAGTTTCCAGTGAATTGGTGAATTACTTGTTTGTGGGGCTGAGTTTATTGATGCACGCCATCAATAAATTAAGGGGGATTTGTATAGACTATAGGCCCATACAGAACCATATAGGTTGGAGATCATCTAGTCCAAATGTTTTGTTTTACTTATGAGAAATTGAGATAAAGTATTTGTGATGGGTTATAGGCCAATCATCTCTCAGAAAGTAGACAATATTCACTACCTTTGATTCCAACCAGTGTGTGTGAGGGTAATATTCACTCCATGGTTAGAGTCAAAAGGTTCTCCAGCCTCAGAAATGCCAATATTTATAAACCAGGGCTCAGACATGATGTGAGTAGGGGGGAAATGGCAAGAGGACAGAAATTAATTCCAAACTTATAAGGGTTATTACCAACAGTGAGGAAAAGAAAATGATTTTCCACAGTACAAATAATACCATGACATTTTACAGAAGTGATTTCATACATTTTACAAATGAATGATAACAATAGTGAAATGTAAGACTGAGTGCAAAAATTGACCTGGTAGCAATATCTGTTTCTCAGGGAAGGGATATAACACCTTCTTGAAGCTCTCTGAATATTAGCTATATCACATTAGAACAGCAATGGAAGAAATCTAGTCAACTTAACTGCTTTAAAAATTACAGAGCTTTATAATCATTCACATAATTAAAATTTCAGGTTGCATAGAGATCATTTTCGTAGAAATCACATTTATTTTTTAACACATATTGTGATGCCTTCTCAATTTATTAACTCTAAGAGAAAAAAAAAAAGGTATAGAGAATAGAAATGGAGATTAGAGCTTTCTTCCCCTCCAGGATTCCATGAAAGCATAGGCTCCAAAACTGCTTCAGCCACTTATTTAACTGAGTGATGCTTAGACAGCTTCTTAAGAATTTACTAAGTAATATGCATGTTTCCATCTGCAGCTGGTATAGGAAGTCTACTGCACTGAGAAACTTTTGCTTTTGTGTACTCTTTTAAATATAACCTCGCACCTGAAGACTTAATTCTTTCAATTCATGTAGTTATTGCTCTGTGACAAAATCATGCAGTATATAGGAAAGAGCAAGGCCTTGGGAATTATGAAACCTGGGATTTGGTTCTAGCTCTATCACTTATGTATGATAGGACCTCGGGATAATGCTTGATCTCTCTATTTCCTGTTTCCATTATCCATAAAATGGAATAATGGTACCTGCTCAGGATACCTCAAAGGGATACTTCGTAAGAAATAAAATAATGTGTAAAAGGATTTTGGAAATATAAATGTAAGGTATTATTTTTATGAAAACCAATGAGAAACTTCATTAATTAAAATGTACATTTATTCAGTCCCATGCTAGGTATAAGCATCTTTCCTAGTTACTGGTGTAGGTACAAAGATTTTCAAGCTATTGCCAATGATTTTAAAGAGCTTGCTATGTTTTTTTAAAAAATAGAAATTACTGTTAGAAGCTTTAAATAGTTAGAAGTAATGACATTTGACCACTTCTTAACAGCTATTTTTTTTAATAACAGATAGCACGGTAGATAAAGCACCAGGCCTGGTGTCAGGAAGATCTGAATTCAAATCTGGCGTCAGACACTTACTAATTATGTGACCCTGGAAAAGTTACTTAACCTTTGTTTGCCCCCATTTCTTTAGCTGTAAAGTGAGGATAATAATAACACCTACCTTTCAAGACTGTTGTGAGGATCAAATAAGATAATAATTTTAAAGCACTTAGCACAGTGCCTGGAAAATACTAAGCACTATATAAATGTTAGTTATTGTTATTATAATAAAATAAAAGAACTTTTCTCTATGGAAGGTGAAGTAGCAGTTTAGTGAGAAGCATAATGACCTGAAAGTTAGGAATCCTGAATTCTAGTCCTGGCAACTCAATATAAGTTAGCAACCACTTATTTAGTGTATAGGGCAGCTACATGGCAAAGTGGATGAAGTACCAGTCCTGGAACCAGGAGGATCTGAGCTCCAATATGGCTTCAAACATGAACTATCTGTGTGACCCTGGGCAAGTCACTTAACCCTGTTTGCCTCAGTTTCCTTATCTGTAAAGTGAGCTGGAGAGGGAAATGGCAAACCACTCTAGTATCTTTGCCAAGAAAACATCAAATGGGGCCATGAAGAGTTGGACATGAATAATTGATTAAACAGTAACAAATATTTGGTGTATACATTGTGCACTCACTATGCTAAACACAGGATATGATAAAAAGGTGAAACATAGCATAACTTCTGCCCTCAAGGAGCTGACAGTCTAGTAAGAAGGGTAAAGCATGTGCATAAATAATCATAATACAAGTTGCATGATGATTAAATAGTTTGAGAGATGTGAGAAGGAAAGGATCACTTCTAACTAGAGGTCATTAGGAAAAGTCTTTATGTTTGAAGTAACACCTGAGTGGCACTTTGAGGAAGGTAAGATTATATCTGATTGTAGGGGAGGAAGATATATATCCTAAGCATGAGGCACAATATAACTAGTGCCAACAGCTGACCATGTGGTTGTGGACAAGTCACTTTATTCCTCTAAGTTTCAATATCTCATTTGGTTTAAACTTGGTGATCTCTATTATCTCTTCCAGCCTATATATCTATGTACAGACCTTCAGGCTATCCAAGGCTGCCTTGCCTGATTTGGATGAATCAGTAACTAGGCCCCAAAGACAAATCAATTTCAATTTATTTTCTTTTTTACATATTTTAAAAACTTTTCTTTTTATTATGAATTTAATAATTAAAAAGTGTATGATACAAGGACTAGGAAATAGGATTATATAAGAAATTGTGAACTTTTGTTAGTAAGACTTTTAAAAGAATACTCTATTTGCACATATGTATATAACAGGCATAGCAATATAGTAACATTTTTTTCCTATTTGTGTGCCCTTCTATGCTTTTTTGTTTTCTTCTATGTACTTTAAAAAATGCTTTATTGACAATCTTTTCTTTCCATATTGATCAGTCTCCACTAAGAGACACCCCCCTTCCCCCAACTCCTTTCAAGGAGAAGCCTTCCCTTGTAACAAATATGCGTAGTCAAGCAAAACAAATCAACACATCGGTCATGTTGGTCATGTCTGGGAAAGCATGTCTCATTCTGCATCTCTAGCTCATCACAGCTTTACTAAGAAATGAGACGGATGTGTGAGAAATGATTCATTTGGACCCCTACTCTATTCTAATCAATATTAATCAGTTTGATATGATTCTATTGGGGTAGTGATTATAAGTTCTATATATTAGTCCTAGAGCTGTAAACTTCAGATTGCAAAGTCACTTGATTAATCACAGAAATCTAACTAGAGGCCATCCACCCTTGTTTTTACTTGTTATGGTGACCAAGCCTAGCAAGGCAGAGGTGATTCAATTACGTAGAAAGTCCCTCAATTTATTTTTGTACCTCTGGACCACTCTCTCTTGTCCAGCATGAGCAAGGGACCATCTTATGACCACTTAGTCAGTGGTGATGCCCCATGATTTGCCCAACCCAAGACCACTCTGCTGCATTTTTTTGACTGATACATCATTTTTGGCCCTCAAGAGCAAGGTCAATCAACCAATGAGATTTTGTATTTTCCCATCTTTCTTTTTCATGTTTTGGTATCAAACCCTACAAAAACCAGGCCTGGGGACCAGAATATCTCAGATTGTGAGGTTGATATGAGGTCCACTTCAATAGAGGGGACCATGGACCCTTTAATAAAGTGCTTTTGGCTCAGAGTTCTGCCTCAGTGATTTTTATTGCAGATTGGACAATTTTAAAACTCTTACAGATATTTCTTCATAGATTTTTTGAAGTTCTGATTGCTCTCTATTTTGGTCAGAGTTCTGAGGATTTTCAAAGCTGTCTCTACTTCCATGATGCAGTGTTGATAACAAAATAAACAAATAAAATTATTTGCTTAACAAGATGAACACCATGCATGGTATGAATGTTTGGGCTGACTTCTTACTCCTTGCCACACTGGAGGCTGGTCTGGTTCAGTTCAATAATTACTTGTTAAAAGAAGACTCTGTGTCCAACATTGCATTGGAAGACACCCCTTTCTTACCTTTGTCTCTCAGGTTCTCTAGTTTTCTTAAGTTCCTAACACACATAGTAGTTTCTATATTCTACATGAAGCTTTCATTTTTCAGTTAACAAAAGGAGTTTACTTAACCATAGCAGAGGAAGTACATTCAAAACAGCAAAGGAATTTTCATTGAGGGTCCAGGTGATCCATTTGAATGAGGCTTTTCTGTACTGAGGTTGTTCATATTGTTGTTCTGCATGTAGTTCAAAGCCTAAGAGAAAAGCTCCAATTCTTTAAGTCTTGTTTTTACTTATTTTTTTTTTAGTATTTTATTTTTCTCCAATTACATGTAAAAACAATTTTAACATTTGTTTTTAAAATTTTGAGTTACAAATTCTCTCCCTTCCTCCTTCCCTGCCCCTCAATGAAAAAAAAAGTTTGATATAAGTTATGCGTACGTAGTTATGCAAAACATATCCAGATTAGTCATGTTATGAAAGAAAACACAGACCAAAGGGGGAGAAACCTCAAGAAAATTAAAGAAAATAAAAGAAGTATGTTTCAATCTGTATTCAGACAATATCAGTTCTTTGGCTGGAGATAAATAGCATTTTTCATCACAAGTCCTTCAGAGTTGTCTTGGATCATTATATTACTGAAAATAGCTAAGTCGTTTACAACTGATCATCTAATTATATTGCAGTAACTTGGTGCACAGTACATTTCACTTTGCATCAGCTCATGTAAGTCTTTCCAGGTTTTTCTGAGAGCATCCTACTAATCATTTCTTATAGCATTATAGTATCCCCTCATAATCACATAGCACAATCAGTTCAACCATTCCCCAGTTGATGAGTATCCCCTCAGTTTCTAATTCTTTGCCATCAGAAAAAAGCTGCTATAAATATTTTTGTACATATGGGCCCTTTTTGTTTTTGTTTTTGTTTTTTATCTCTTTTAGGATACAGACCTAGTAGTGACACTGGTAGGTCAAACGGTATGCAGGGTTTTGTAGCCTTTGGGACACAGTTCCAAATTTTTCTACAGAATGGTTGAATCAATTCACGACTCCGCCAGCAGTGCATTGTCTAATTTTTCCCACATCCCCTCCAATATTTTTTTCCTTTTCTGTCCTATTAGCCAATCTAGTAAGTATAAGATAGTACCTCAGAATTGTTTTAATTTGCATTTCTCCAATCAATAGTGAGCTAGAACATGTTTTTCAATATGGCTATAAGTAGCTTTGATTACTTCATCTGAAAACTTTTCATATCTCTTGATCATTTATCAATTAGGGGTTGGATCTTATTTTTATAAATTCAATTCAGTTCTCTATATGTTTGAGAAATGAAGTCTTTTTCAGAGAAACCTGCTTCACATCCCCCCTCACAGGTACTATTGCTGACTGTATTTCCCTCCATCCTATTCCCCCCCATTTATTCTATTCTATCTCTACTTTCATCCTGTCCCTCCTCAAAAGTGTTTTGCTTCTGACTACCTCCTTTCCCAATCTGCCCTCATTTATATCACCCTTCCCTTTTCTTATGCCCTTCCCCTCCTGCTTTCCTGGAGGATAAGGGAGTTTTCTATACCCAATTACATGTGTATGTTATTGCCTCTTTGAACCAATTCTGATGAGAGTAGGGTTCACTCACTCCACCTTACCTTCCTCCTCTTCCCCTCCACTGGAAAAGCTTTTTCTTGCCTCTTTTATGTGAGATAATTTATCTCATTCAACCTCTCCCTCTCTCTTTCTCCCAGTACATTCTTATCTCATCCTTTAATCTAATTTTTAGATATAATCCCTTCATATTCAACTCATACCTGTGCACTCTATATATACTCCTTCTAACTGCCCTGGTATGAAAAGGTTCTTATGAGTTGTAAGTATATTCCCACTTAGGAATGTAAATAGTTTAAGCTTAAGTCCCTGAGGATTTCCCTTTCCTGTTTACCTTTTTATGCTTCTATTGAACCTTGTATCTGAAAGTCAAATTTTCTATTCAGCTTGATCTTTTCATCAAGAACACTTGAAAGTCCTCTATTTCATTGAATGTTCATTTTCCCCTAGTTTTACTGGGTAGGGGATTCTTGGTTGTAATCCTAGCTTCTTTGCCTTCTGGAATATCATATTCCAAACCCAAATCTTTAATATAGAAGTTGCTAAATCTTGTGTTATCTTAACTGTGGCTCCATGATACTTTCATTGTTTCTTTCTGGCTGCTTGTTTTCTCCTTGACCTGGGAGCTCTGGAATTCGATTATTCTGTTCCTGGGAGTTCTCATTTTGGTATTTCTTTCAGGAGGTGATCAGTGGATTCTTTAAATTTCTATTTTACCCTCTGACTTTAGAATGTCAGGGTAGTTTTCCTTGATAATTTCTTGCAAAATGATGTTTAGTCTCCATTTTTTTATCATGAATTTTAGGTAGTTCAATAACTTTTAAATTAACTTTCCTGTATCCATTTTCCAGGTCAGTTGTTTTTCTAGTGAGATATTTCAGATTATCTACTATTTTTTCATTCTTTTGGTTTTAATTTTTATTGTTTCTTGATTTCTCATAAAGTCATTAATTTTAATTTGCTCAATTCTGATTTTTAAAGAATTATTTTCTTCAGTGAGCTTTTGTAACTTCTTTTCCATTTCTCCAATTCTACTTTTTAAGGAGTTTTTTTTAAGTGAATTTTTGTGCCTCATTTTCCTTTCGGCCAATTCTTCTTTTAAAGGCATTCTTCTCCCCATTGACTTTTTGTACATCTTTTGCCATTTGGCCTAGTCTATTTTTTAAGGTATTATTTTCTTCAATATTTTTTGTGTCTCCTTTACTAAGCTGTTGATTCATTTTTCATGATTTTCTCGCATCACTCTCATTTCTCTTCCCAATTTTTCCTCTACCTCTCTTACTTCATTTTCAAAATTCTTTTTGAGCTCTTCCATGGCCTGAGACAAATTTATATTTTTTTTCTTGGAGGCTTTTGTTATAGGAACTTTGACTTTGTTATCATCTTCTGAGTGTGTGTTTTGATCTTCCTTGTCAACATAGTTACTTTCTACGGTAAGAATTTTTTCTATTGTTTGCTCATTTTCCCAGTCTATATTTTGACTTTTAACTCTTTGTTAAAGTAAAACTCTGCTTCCAGCATTGAGGATGCACTATCCAAAGCTTCAAGGGTTTTGTGCAGCTATTTTCAGAGATACTTCTAGGACCTGCAAGTTTTCAGTTCTTCCAAGGTAGTATGATCTAAGGAGAGGCATGTTTACTACTCTCCTGGCCTGTGCTCTGGTCTGTGAGTCACCACAAGTACTCTTTTCTGCCCTGGAATTGTGATGAGGGTCCACGCTCCACTGCAGCCACAAATTCTGGTGTACTAGTGCTCCTCCTTACCCTGGGATTGCCACCTGGCACTGTAACCTGGATCCAAGTATGGGCAAAAGAACAGAGTCCTGCCTCAGTGCTAGCAAAAAGACCCTTGTAATCTCCTTCTGATCAGTTCTTTGACCCCCTTACCATCTGTGAGCTGAGAGCTCTTGAAATAGCTGCTGCTGTTGCTGATTCAGTGTTTCCCAAGGCCTGCTCCTGGTTTGCTGGGGTTATGTCTGTGCTGGCATGACCTGCATTATACTGTGCTCCACTTTCACCCAAGTGTGCCAGACTTTTTCTGCTGACCTTCTAAGTTGTCTTTGACTGGAAAATTATTTCAACCCATCCTTTTGTGGGTTCTGTTGCTTTAGGAATTGTTTTCTACCATTATTTGGGGAGGCTGGTGAGTCATTGCCTTTTCTTCATCATTGTCCATAATTCTGTCTTGTCCCTTTTTATATTCAGCCAACATGGAATTTATGTTGATGTTCCAAACCTTAATCTTCTAAATCCATTAAATCTTGAGGACATTTTTAGTAACTTTTTATGTTACAATTTGATATAGGTCATACATGTGTAATCATGCAAAACATATTTCCATATTAGTCATGTTATGAAAGAAAACACAGACCCTTCAAAAAAATTCATGAAAAAAATAAAGAAAATTTAAAATAGTATGTTTCAATCTACATTCCAACTCCATCATTTCTTTCTCTGGAGATGGATAACATTTTTCATCATAAGTCTTTGGAATTGTCTTGGATTATCATATTGCTGAGAATAGCTAAGTCATTCATAATTGATTATTGTACAATATTGCTGTTACTGTGTACAATGTTCTCCTGGCTCTGCTCACTTCATTCAGCATCAGTTCATGTAAGTTTCCATAAAATAGTACAATAAAAAAGGTGATTGTACATGAAACTGCCAATCTACTCTGCAAAACTTGCTATTCCTTTCAAATATATAACAAAATTATCAAGTAAATTTCTTTTTCCCCTTTTTTCTTCCCTCCCACCCCACCCTAGAGATGACTACTATTAGACACAAATAGGTGTGTGTGTATGTATGCATGTATTTATGTATATGTGTGGGTAAAAATATCCTATATATTTATATTTATCAGTTTTTTTTTCCCTCTGGATGCAGGTAGTGTCTTTCTTCATATGTCTTTGATAATTAATTTAGGTATTTATATTAGACAAAATAACTTTTTCACTCAAAGTCAGTCTTAAAACAATATTGCTGTTATTGTATACAATGTACTCTTGATTCTGCTCATTTCACACTTCATTGTTTCTTGCAAGTTTTTCTGTGTTCTTCTAAAATCATTGAGTTCATCATTTCTTATATCACAGTATATTGCATCACAAACTTGTTCAGCCATTTTCCAATTGATGGGCATCCCTGCAACTTCTAGTTCTTTGCCACCATAAAGGCAGCTGTTATAAATATTTTACAACATATAGGTTCTTTTCCTCTTTCCTTAATTATCCTTGGAAATGGACCAAGTAGTAGTATTACCAGGTCAAAGGGTATAGGTAGTTTAATAACTCCAGATTTGGCATAATTCCAGATTGCTGTCCAGAATGCTTGGATCATTTTACAATTCCACCAACAAAGAATTAGTGTCCTAATTTTTTCACATCCTCTCTAACATTTGTCGCTTTCCCATTCTATCATTTTATCCAGTCTTGCAGGTATAAAACAACAGCTCAAGGTTGTTTTAATCTGCATTTCTCTAATCAACAATGATTTAGAACATTTTTATGTGATAACAAATTGTTTTGATTTCTTTATTAGAAAAGTACTTGTTCATATCCTTTGGTCATTTATCAATTGTGGAATTACTCATATTCTTATATATTTTACCAAGTTTTTATATGTATTTTAGATATGAGACCTTTATTTGATAAGTTATTTATAAATCCTCCCCCTTAATTTTCTGCTTCCTTATAATCTTGGCTATATTTGTTTATTTGTACAAAACCTTTTTAATTTAATGTAATCAAAATTATCCATTTTACACCTAATTTTACTCTCTATCTCTTTTTTTATTCACAAATTATTCACCTATCCATAAGTCTGATAAGTAACATGTTCCATGTTCTTCTAATTTTCTTGTAAAATCTCTCTTTACATCCAGGTCATGCATGCATTTTGAGCTTATCTTGGTAAATGGTGTGAAATAATAATCTATGCCCAAGTTCTGCCATACTGTTTTCCAGTTTTCCCAACAAATTTTACCAAACAACAATTCTTATTCCAAAATCTTTTCTTTGCACTTATTAAATACAAAGTTATTATCTTTATTTGTTGCTGTAAATTGTATATCTAATCCATTCCATTGATTTCCCTTTCTATTTTTATTTTATAGTCTATTCCTTCTATTTTTTCTTTTTAAAATATATTTTTATTTATTTCATTAAATATTTCCCAATTACATGTAAAAATTAAATTTTTTTTAAATTTTTAGTGTCAACTTTTCTCCATCACTCCTACTTCCCTCCCTCTTTGAGAATACAAGTAATTTGATTTTGATTATATATGTTAAATCACACAAAACATATTTCCATATAAGCCATCTTGCAAAAGAAAGCAAAGACAAAAAACCAAGAAAAAATAAACAAAGTTTTTTAAAACGTATGATTCAATCTGCATTTAAAATTTATCACATCTCTTTCTAAAGGTAGTTGTCATTTTTTATCACAAGCCCTTTAGAATCATCTTGGATCCTTTTCTTGATCAGAGCAACCAAGTCTTTCACAAATGATCACCCTTACAATATTGCTGTTACTGAGTATAATGTTCTCCTGGTTCTTTGCATGAGTTCACATAAGTCTTCCCAGGTTTTTCTGAGTACTCACCTCATCATTTCCCACAACACAAAAATATTACATTACAATTATATGCTACAATTTTTTCAGCCATTCTCTAATTGATGAGCAAAATCATAAGAAGTTTATCTTTATTATTTCCCCTTCTTACCTGAAAAGATCACATAACATTTCTTTAGTGGTGTTAGAGTGTTTTTCATTCCTACTAGAGGAAACTACATTCAGGAAAATACAATTTTTAAAAAGGGGGAAGTTTACAAAGTGAGAATAGTCTCACAAATGAGTTCTGAAGGATAGAACAGATAGGGATATTAAGTCATAATAAGATATATTTGTGACAAGAGAGAAAGAGAAGAAAGTAGGTGATGATGCTGAGAAATTCTGAAGAATGAGTGGAGAAGCTGAATGTATCAGCAAAGAAAGGGAGGCTAAGCCATCTGTCATAAATATAGGGATGAAAAAATGGTTGGAGGTTAGAAGAGAGAAAACTGGGTATGGAGAAGTTGCTGTGAATGAGACTTTAGATAAAGTAAGATATTTCTTTTGATAAAGTAGGGACATTTGTGACCAGGGCCCTGCTGAGATTATGTACCATACATTTGTAATAGAATAGATCAGTTAAATTTTGTATCTTTCACCATGGTCTCAGAAGCCTAAGGAAAAGAAAGGGTAAATAAGATAGAGAAGATCAGGTTAGTCAGAAACCTAGATGTCAGAAACAACAAAAGGTGTGTGTGTGTGCATGTGTGCATGTGAGTGTGTGTGCATGGGTGTTCATGTGTGTGTGATAAGGAATTCTAGCACAGTAGCTAATGCAAGGTAGATAGGTAGATAACCAAATAACTATGGGGGTCAAGGATGGGTATGAGGCAACCTAATCCAGAATATCATAAGGAAACTAGTAGAGGAGAGACAGGATGATAGTCATAAGAGGAAGGGGAAGGATTAGTGTGAATGAAATCTCAAGAGGCAAAAGAACAGAAAGTGATGGATGGAGTTTCATGGCTGAGCTACCTATCCCTTTTAATGTCACAATGTCATTTTGACTGTGCCATTGAAGATAATTTTCAGTCAGCCTCTCCATTTTTTTTTTCAATGAAACAAAACAAAATAAGTGCCTAAAGTGACTGGATATTATGGTGTTATGTAGAAAAATTCTTAGTACCATGGAATATTTAAGTGGTCATTTCCATAAAGTTTTCTATACTACAAGAGCATGAAAAGAGTTAGGAGGAAAGAAGGGGAATAAAAAATCCAAATTTATATTATACTTTTAACTATTCATAGTCTTTTTATATTTATCATTTCATTCTATCCTCAGAATGATCTGTTGTATACAAGGTGGGTATTATCCCCATTTTGAAAACAAAACAAAACTATAAACCTAAAGCTTGCTGAGTATGCAACCTACCCAAGGTTACATAATGAGTCTAAGGTGAAGTCATTAAGTCCCAACTCAAGCGTCTTGACCTTTGTTTTAGGTTTATTTTCTACTACAATGCTTCTAACAATTATAGACAGTCAAAAATGGAGGGAGAGGGAGATTATGTTAAGAGCAGGGCAGAGTTCTTGAGGAGTCCTAGGAAAAAACTGGCCATGAATTCTTGTCCTTATCCAAGAAGAGCCCCTGATCCTTTGGACTGGAAATAACACTTTGCCTCAAGGTCTATGATCTCTTGGGGCTAGAAGTGATTTCCACTCCCTCTTGACCCAAAGTGCTCCTCTCTGCCCTTGAAATATGACCCAGGAACAGGTATAGCCAATGAAGTTGTCAAACACCTTTTTCTGTATCCAAGATGAGCACAGGGGTATCCTGTTGCCTGGTCTCCTTACCATCTCTGGATTGAGAACTCCTGAAGCTGGTGCTATTTCTGTCACCAGGACCTACTCCCACCACTGGTGTTTCATTTTTGTGGGCTCCAGGCTAGCCTACACACCATGTCACTGATCTCTCTCATCTCTTATGTTGGCTTGGACTGGAAGAAGGTCTTACTCTAACCTTTTATTGATTCTGCCACTCTAGGCTTCAATTTGAGGCATTATTTTCAAGCGTTTTGGGGGGAAATGTTGGGAGAGCTCAGCTGAGCTTTCACATCATCTTGCCTAACAGTAAACATTTAAAATATACTACTGTAAGAAATGGAGATGTGTAAAAAATGTAAATTGACTGCTGACAATTGTAACATTTCAACAGAATAAAAAGTTGTGGCAGGATTTGCCACTCAGTTACCACAACTGTAAAGTGGGATAATAACAGCACCTATCTCTCAAGGTTGTCATAAGAATCAAGTGAAATAATACTTGTAAAGTTCTTGGCATAGTGCCTGGCCACATAGTAAATACTATATAAATGCTTATTCTCTTCCCTTCTCTCCTCTTCCCCCATCTGGACTTTATAATAAGGATGAACTGGCAAGTAATATGGGAACCTTGAGAGAAGGTGACCATGTCATCTTGGAATTTTAAATTTCATAGGTGGAAAATACTGGCTTGAGTCATTCATTTGCCCTAGACTTGAGGAAATCAGGTTTTAAGTAGTTCATCCAAAGATAGCTATGGTCACATTGCCAGAGATTTTGATAAGATAATTGAACTCAAGAAAGATTCAATATCTAAATTAAGACTTTGTCTAAAATATTGTGTGTTATCCTAAAGATAAAGAAGGAAAGGGGGAAATGTTTTAAAAAATTAGTGAGCCTCTATTGGTAGGTCTCTTACAGTCTTAGATTTTAGAAGAGCATGCATATGAAGTGAAAGGAGGGGCACATAACCAAAATAGGTCCCTAAAAGGGTCCTAAAATATGTTCAGATATGAGTCCATCCAGATATCCAGGATAATATTTGGAAGATTTCAGCAATTTCAGTGATCCCAAGCTACATCATGAAACAAATCCCTCTATTTTCAATATTAATATACTCTAGTTGATGCTATGTAGCTGAAATTTATTTTTAAGTGATGTTTGATACACTAAAATTTCAGATGATTCATATAGCAATGATTAGAGAAGCAAGGTAGGTATAATACCCTCCAGAATGATGACTTGCATTCAAAAGGTGATGTAAAATATGTCTTTAAGTATATGCATGACCGGGCAGCTAGGCGGCACAGTGGATAGAACACTGGCCCTGGAGTCAGGAGAACCTCAGTTCAAATTTGGCCTCAGACCAAACATTTGACACTTACTAGTTGTGTGACCCTGGGCAAGTCACTTAACCGCAATTGACTAAACATTATATATGTATGGTGGTGGGTTGATTAAATAAGTGATATAAAATTAGTGGGCTGATTAGGTAAGAGATAGAAAACCTACTGCTCAAGTGTTATATTGCTATATATGAACTATTACAGACATGGAGGCATTCCTTCAGGACAATGTCCTTTGGAGAATTTGTGGAGGGGAATAGACAAGAATTGTGTGGTATATGGAAGATACAAAATGCAATCTGACTGACAGTAAGAATACCCCTATCAATGTGGTTACAGATCCATCAAACTATTGGCAAAGTTCAGACCAGGAAAATAAGTAAGGAAAAGTTAGACCAACTGTTCATAAATGGTGCAGTATCAAAGAATTATAGGCCAGAAGAAGGCAAGTCTTATTTATTCCTATTTTCTTTTTTTTATAACAAAAAGGAAAGTCAAACTGAAAATTATAGAACAGCTATTTCAAAGAGAAGACTGAAGTCCAAGAGAGATGAAAATGTAGTAAAATGGTGTTTTTCTGCTCTGAGAGGAGTTCCATTTACATACCCAAACAAATTACATTCTTTTATAACAAAGGACTTTACAGATCTGATCATAAAACCATTTTCAGAAATATTAAGAAAATTATAGATAACAGGATGAGGTAGCAGGAGAATGAAGACAGGAAAATAATTCAATTTCAAAAAGGGAATTGCTGGATACTGCAGACCATCAATTTTCCTAATTGTTCCTTGGCAAAATTCTAGATTGTATTATTAAACAGATTGTTACTTAAAGGAAAAAAAAAGTGAGCACTAAAAACCAACATGGGTTCATAAAGATTTGTTAAATTACCCTCATTTCCTTTTTTTACATAGTATTACTAGCCTGGAAGATCAGGAAAATGACATAGATTGTGTATCTTGATTTCATCAAGAAATTTTACAAGATTACCTTATGGTATCCTTCTGGATAAGGTGAAGAAACATGCTGCTGCTGCTAATAAAGCTATATGTATTCAAGTATTTTTGAATAGCTGTACCTAAAGAATGTGAAGTTTTAGACTACTATCATACAGTAGGAAGGTCTCTAACAGTATGTTATAGGGCTCTGTTCAACATCATTATCAATACCTCATATACCTCATGTGTCAATACCTCAAATGAAGATATAGAAAAGATGTTTATCAAATGTGAAAATAACAGAAAACAATAGACAGAAATAACATGCCAGAAACTAGAATCAAGATTTAATATTATCTTGACAGAGTAGACTGATGGGCTTAAATCCACAAAGTAAAATAAACTATTCTCCATGGATTGTGTTAATCAGGTTTGGGTTTTCATACAACAGAGAGTAAAACTTAACTCAATTGCTCTAACTATTAGGGTGTATTGAATAATATATAAACCATATGAAAATACTCCTATAAGAAAGGAACATGTGAATGTGAGACCTGCTTTACTTCTGCTTTGTAGGTTCTCCTGGCCTATAACTGGCTCAGGGAAGGAGAGGCAAAGATTGAACTGTTCCTAGCAATTTGGCTCTATCCAGAAATAGTCCAACCAAAGGATAGCTTTCAGATGTTAGAGGTTATTAAGTTTTAAAATTAGGCAGTCAAAGGGAGATGCATCCTCACCAATTATCTGCCTTGAGTAAATCATATGAATCCTATATTTATACAAGCATTGGTAGAATTTCTTAGGAGTTGGAAACTGCCCTTATGGATGTTCTAGTTACTCTAATGGTCTACTCATATATCCTTCTTTCTCTATATGAAGAAATCTGAGCTAACTGGCCCATAACATGAATAAGTATAACGCCTTTCATTTTGGTTCAGAAAATAAGTTTCATAAAGTTAGAGAATGGGTTAATTCTGAAGCAGAAATCCAAGAATATTAGTTGTATGTAATGTCCCAAATATTTAAATATAGTGACATAGCTGACAAAAATGATAATTTTAGGTTACAATAGTAAAATATGAAGCAAATATCTAGGCAATTAATAATCTCATATTTTGCACAGGTTAGACAGCATTTGGAATATTGTACTTAAATGTTTCAAGACAGATGTCACATAAAAGTCCAAGACTGAATGGTGGTGGAGTGCATGTTGGCAAACATTTATTAAGCTTCTATTCACTGCCAAGCATTCTAAGTGCTTCACAGATATCTTATTTGATCTTCACAGCAATCCTGTAAAATAGGTGCTACAGATATAGTAGATTTGAAGTAAAAATCATTTTAGGGTTTTAAAGAATGTTCAAACTGGCACATCTGGGGGCCTTTTACAATCTTTCAAACAGGAGAACCAATGATGAAGTAGGTAGATCTTTGGACTGGAAGTTAGAAGACCTGAATTTAAATCAGACTTTGGCACTGTCTGAAGCTAAGCAAATCACTTCCCTTTTCTGGGTTTTAGTTTCTTCCTTTGTAAATAAAGCTTTGTAAGTTAATCTTTAAGGTTGCTTCCAGTTCTAATGGGATATTACCATACTTGCTGGAAGCCATCTTTGTATGCTCTTCTATAAAACCTAGCTCTTATGAATCTAATAACAAGATGAACACTAAGGCTCAAATGTTCAGATAATCTTTAACTCCCTGCCAGCTTCTTCCTTTTGTAGTAAACTATATCTTTCCCTTCTCCACCTTCTAGGCATATCAAGTTCCATTACATTGCTTCTTACTACCCTAGGTAAACCAGCCATCTAAATGATCAAAATCTGTTTCCATGTTCCCTGGACTTTTGGAAAGAATTAAATCAACTAATTCATCCTAATGTGACTGATAATGGTTCAAAATATTGATTTTTCAAGGGATGTTTGCTTTTAATAGGGACCTTGAATACCTAAATTCAAAGCAATGAATATCAAATGGAATTACAATTATCCCTTCCACATAGCAATTTTCTCCATTGTGGTTTTGATATATCACAGGTTGGCATAAGAAATTAAATGGGAATTTTGGAAAAGTTTTGCAGAAATCACAGACAATAGCAAAAGCCAGCAGACAACATAGAAAAAAAAAGCTTAGAAACTCAGAAATGCATAAAATATATGTATAACATTGTGTAATATCAACATATTTTTTCTTTTATTACCATAAGAATTCAGACTTCTTCTCTGGTATGAAGGGAGGGCCAAAAATTTTATGTGGATTTTCCAGGTTTTGGGGGTGCTACACTCCTAACCTCCACAATGTGATAGGGACAACAGTATTGACACCAGTGATAAGCCTGTGGAGTTAGTGTATGAGTCAAAAAAATTAGTAATCTAGAGACTTGAAGTTAAGTCATGGTTCTGCCATTAATTGTTTGATTTTGAGTATACTACTTTATTTCTGACTTTCAATTTTCTATCTAATATGTAAAATTACAGAGAAACATGGGAATACTTATGTGAACTGACACAGAGTGAAATTAGCAGAACCAGGAGAACAATTTATGTATGGAATATAAAAATGTAAATAAAAACATTAAAAGGCAACTGAACTGCAATTTATTGTAAAATAAAACAAATAATGAGACATACTTCCTGTCTAGAAATGTAATACAATGGATACAGAACATTATAAACAGCATCAGCTGTTGTTGCTAGGTTGATTGATTGTATTTAACTCTTTCTTTATTGCAAGGTAGGGTTCATTTGAGGAGAGATTTATTTCAAGAAACCAATGTAGTATAAAAACAAAAGGCACCAATGAAGTATTAATTTGTAAAATTAGGGGATTTGTAGAGAATATCTAAGCTACTTTTCAGTTCTGAAATTGCCTGTAGGGAGGTATTTTTAACCAAGGGGAGAACCTTTGCCATATCTCCCAAATCCTGACATCAAGGCAGCTATCTACTCTGCTTTTTCATAAGGCTGACTCTGTCTTAGTATTGAAGTGGCATAGTGGAAGATGTGATGGTGCAAGATTGTAGGAGATTGAGGAATTCTGTATATGAGCTGTCAGTTATTTATTCTGATCAAAACCAGCCTTGTGACTGAGAGAACTGGGGCAAAATTGTAAAGTTCACTTGTCAAACTTATTCATCACTACTATGCATTTTGCCATTTGTTTAAATGCCAAACATAGTGTGTCCCTTGTAACAAAACTGAGAGAAGAAAATTCTCTTTTAACCAGTTAATAGAGAAAAATTATTTAAAGCAAAAAGAACATGATGCAGGGAAATGATTATAGACCAAGCATGAAGACCAAGAAGGGCAGAATCCTTCTCCTTCTCACCCTGCCGATGAATGGCCTTAAAATAAAAGTTTTATTAATGCCCATGGTGGGTCATCTAGAATGGGCAGCTGCCTTCGTGTGTCACTTTAAAGGAATAGGAAAAAATATCTTTCACACACAAAAAATTGCTATATCATCTGACGGCTAAAGACTGAAATTCCTGTAATATGGATGGAAGCCTTTATCTCACAATCATAAATAAGGCATAAATGAAAAGGAATATATTCATAGTCATATTGATATTTCAATATCTAATAGCAGATATTTTTGTCTAAAACTAAGATAAGAGTGAAGAGGGGCCCCTGAATGGGAGGGGTGAGAAATAAAGAGGAAATTCTAAAAAAGGAGAGGTTAACTGCTTTGAAGCTTAGAACCCTAGTGCAATGCAGCAATTAAAATTTGCTCCTAAGGCTCAGGGACTCAATGCTATATTCCTTAAGCTAATAGGACCAAAAGTCACTATATTAATTTTGTAGCAAGAGAATGAAAAGTATTTGTTACCCACCAAGTGACACTTTATTTGAGCCACAAAACCTGAAGATTTGTCAATTTCTGTCTCTGAGGTATAGTGGTTGAGGTAGTAGTAGGGAAAACCTTGAAAATAGCCCTCCTAAAAATCTGTAGTATCCCCATTGACCACCAGAGGATGTTCAATGTGCAGACATGTAGATTGTACACCCTACTACCAAACCTGACATTTGACTTCAGTGGTGGCACTAACAGTTTGCTGGATGAGTTAGGAATTAATCTAAGGAATGGTATATAGTCTTACTAAAAATTTAAAATATAAAATCTATGGGATATACATAGCAAATGAATCCCTATCCTGACAGTTTGGTTTTCGCTTTTTCCTTTCAATCCTCCTCTCATGCCTCACCTTATTTCTCCATTCACAGATATAAAGACTGTGACTTCATAATTTATTGTACCTATCATAAAATTAAATTAACTTGTTCAGCATTCCAGTATGGAGACATCTACCTCTAATCATCTCCTAAAACTCCTTCTACTTGTCTATCCAGAACATTTGGGATATCTCAGGCAATTCCTGAATCATGTGCATCCATAATTCAAGATAAAGAACAAAGGAAATGGATTGACCTCTTCTCCCCTCTTTCCCCAGATAAAAAGATCATAAACAAAAGAAAGCAGGCAAAGTTATGATGGGGGCTCAGTCTTCCCTTTCATATCATCAGCTTAGTGACATTTATATAAGCTGCCTGCTTCAGCCACTCAACACCCTTCCTCTTTAATGCTACTGTCTCTTCCTCTTCTCCAGGATCAGGTACTTTCTATTTAGTGCTGGCCTTTCTGGTTATTTCACTCACTTGGCATCATGATTGCTGGACAGCATTTGTTATGTTCTCAATGCTTCCCATATGCTCTTGGTTGTTGATCATTTATGCCACTATTCTGATGGTCACCCAAAATCCTAGTCCAAGAATATTAGAAGGAATGGGGAAGCCAATTCTCAGCAAGGTAGTGTATAGATCATGTACCCTTCTACTCTATCACATGATTTCCTACCTCAGGGTGTTCTTGGAATAGTGAAGTGTCTACTGTCCTTTCTTTGTCCTCAAAAGGACTAAAACAGTCTCACTTCTACTGGTCTGATTTCCACTCTGAATGTCACCTTCCATAAAAATTGAGTGCTTGGGTCTCCACAGAGATTAAAAGATAATTTATTGTAGGAAGACTGGCTCTACTGTGTCCATTTCACATTTTGTTTTTATCTTTATTTTTAATCTGGTCTGAAATTCCCAGCAAAATTATCTCTAGAAGAAGATAATTATTTGGAAGTATTAAGGGAAGCAAAAGTATAGGCTGCTTCAGAAGAATATTCTCCTTTGACACAACCCAAATCTACTTGACACCATCCTTTTTCTTTTATTCCTGGCCATGATTTTTGAATTAAATTCAAGCATTTACTGTCACCTTAGGAACCTCCCTTGGACCCTTTCTCTCTTTCAGTGGCAGAAAATGATCATCACAGACAAGGCACAATAACATTCTGTTTCCTCTCCTATTGGCACAGGTGTGCTGGAACAGCTAGAAAGGGCTCCCAAGAGCCAAATTTTTAAATTTCTATTGTGAGCATTTACACCTCAGAAATCCACAAACACTACAAATCAAGGTTTGATTTACCGTTTTGTGATTTGTCTAGATTTAAGAAAGTGATGGAGAAAATTGAACTCAGTAAGTGTGCTATATGAGAGAGCTAATTGTTAAACATTTACCAGCACAACCTTGAGTGCAAGGGTACTTAACTTTTTTTTTTATTTGTTTTTTAACTGCCTCTTTGGCAGTCTGGTAGAGTCTATGGACAGCTTCTCATAATAATGTTTTAAAATGTATAGCATACCATATGTGGGTTTACAAAATGAACCAATTATGTTGAGACACAGTTATCAAAAGGTTTTTTTTTTAAGTTCATGGGCCTGTGATTTAAAATCTCCCCTTTAAAACATCTATGGCAAAGAGGCATGTACCATAAATAACTTCCCAATGAACTCATCTCATATCTGCCATCTAACAAAGCATTCTACTTATACAACCCTATGAGGTAGGTGGTATGACCATTATTATGCCCAGTTTATAGATGAGGAAATTAGAATTTGGAGATATGTGTGAATTATACTGAGTCCATATCTAACACTTTCCACTACACTACTTGGAATAACATTAAGGAAGAGTATCAATACCTATATGGCCTGATAAAATGTAAAGAAAACTGGATTCATAATTAAGACCCTGGTACAAGTCTTGGTCTTTCCATTTACTACCTGTGTGATCTAGGGAGGTTAATTAACCTCTATGGGTCACTTGATCTCTAAGATCTCTTCCACATCTCATTCTAGTATGTTATATTCATATGACTTTTGTGTTTATTTCCTTCATGACTTAGAACCAAGCTAGAAACCAAATGACATATCTACATCTAGTAATTACTATTCCAAATGGAGCAATAGAGAAGTATCCACCTAAGTTAGCAGCAGGGTTTAAGAAGCCCATGCTTTATGGGATGATCCTTTGAAAGTCTTCCATTCCCTAATTAAAATTAGCAGACAATAGAGTAGAAATGACAAAAATAATTATTAATAACTAATGATTTGTTGAGATTCAGCATTCCCCTTTTTTTCTATTTTTAAGACCTCAGTCTCTGAAGGTTGAATTAAACTTCTCTATCAAACCCCACCCAACCTTACAAGGAATCTCTAGTCTAAGGCGAATTCCATTCTGTCAAGTTTGGGTGGAGACAGACCCTTTTGTCTCAGTTGCCTAAGGCTAGGGATGGTCTGGGTGTAGAGACAGTTCCTCTGTCCAAGGGTGACATGATGTCACTCTCAGTCCCTTATTGTAATATTCATTCTCTCATTAATTGTTAACCAATCTGGGTTGATTCCTATCCTGAGGAACACCTATTCTTCAAAGGGTAGATAAACTGTGAGCCCACCAATCTTTGTCTTTGGTCTAAGAGAGCCAGCCAAATAACCATTCTTTTATGCTGCCTTTATTAATGAAATGATTAAATTATCCAGAAATTATCTCTCTTGAACCTTTTTAATCACAACCTCTTTGAGGATAAGAACTACTTTTTTTCTTTGTATCCCTAGAATCTAGTATGGTGTATTGCATGTATATAGAGAACATATGGTGAATTTTTGTTGAATGCAATTGAATCAGTTTATTAACAGAGGATTCAGAGGCCCATTAGGACATTTTTCCCCCTAAGGGCTCAGAACAGCCTACACTGCTCACTCTCTGTAGAGTAGATTGCATCATATGCAAGGTGTCCCAAAATCTTAGTGCAGATATTATTATAATTATATTATTGTAATATCAAGCTATCAAAGCTAAAAGTTTTAAATTCCACTAAGACTTTTGGGATACCTTATATCATTTTGTAACATTTTCAATTTCAGTGGAAGTAGTTGATTTCAAAGATATCTGATTTTGCTTAGAGACTGTTATTTCAAATTTGAAAAAACAAAAAACAAAACAAACAAACTATTTGGTGGCCAACTTGTGATAATTCTGTCTATAAAGGAAGACAACCTCATTGTGATGAGTAGGCTACCAGAATTAATTTGGATGAAAGCCTGAACATTGCTGTGTGGGATAAGTGGAAAGCATATGATTTCAAGTTTCCATATGGGATTTTTCAATTTGGAAACCATGAAGAATTTAAATATGTCATGTCAAAGGACTTCCATAGCTACTGTTCTGTCACTGATGTCAACTGAGTTTCCATCTTTCATCTCTGGGTTTGTCCTCTTTCCTTTCAGATACTAGTTGCTTGTCTAATGAAGCCTTTGGCTGCCTGATTCTTTTGTGACATGGAACCAGACAGGTCCAGAAACTGAATTTGTATCCCAAGTGTGGGAAGCAATGAGAATATTCAGCAATGAGATTGGTCTTTTAACCCATACATCAGAATTTATTTTTCCAAATGAATTATCCCTTTTGAAGGGGTACCTTTCACGCTGCTTGACCCAGAGGACGTTTTGTGATCTTTGACCCTGATGCTAAAATGACTAGTCATGGCTCTAATTGATCCCATCTACCTAGAATGCTCTCCCACTTCCTTTCTGCTTATCTACACACTAGCTCTCCTTCAAGGTCAAGTGCAAGTTTCCCCTCATATATGAAGTCAACCCTGTCTATTCCAGCCCCAATATCAATTGACCTTGAAGAGGCCAGTTTGGGAAGATGTACACTTATTTCAATAATACTGCCATTATTCAAAATTTTTTCCATTTTTTTGGGAATAGCCTCTGGATCTAATAGGAGTAAATTTGTTTTCTACCATAGGCTTTCTACTATTCTCTTTGGACATTTTCTCCTGTTTGATTTCACATTTAAACTATAACAGTTGAGTCTGGTCTCTGCTTTCTCTAGCTCATGTTGATTCTCACTTTCCCATTAAGTTTCTTCCTAATTTTCAAGATCATTTTACAGATGAGGAAATTGAGGCAGACAGGGTTAAGTGACTTGCCTAGGGTCACACAGCTAGTAAGTATCTGAGGACAAATTTGAACTCAGGAATTTGAGTATTCTGACTCCAGGTCAGGCACTCTATCTGCTGCTCCATCTAGCTGCCCTATGACATCTATATCATCCATTTTAACAAATCTGTCTTGTCCATTGAAAGTCAACATGGGTTGTAGATAGACAGTCAAGTTTAGACTCACGAGGACCTGAGTTTGAGTTTCTCTCATGGTACATACTGTCTATATGACACTGAGCAAATCACTTATCTCTCAGTACTCCCAGACAATTCTTAAAGACTCTAAGTTTTGGATTGGAGCTGATCTGCATTAATAGAGGAAGTCAACTTACTAGCAATTTCCATACCAATAAAATCATAAATCTACTTAAAAAATCATTCTAAGTAGCTGCTAAGGTTGGTTGCTTCTACCTTTAACATGTTGTTACCTGAAGGTAAAGCTCTAGCCTCTCATAACTGGGGCTTTGAAACAGTAAGCAAAGTGCAGAGGTGGGCAGGAACATATTGTTGGTATGTAGGTATGTGTTTAAAGTGAGTTGGGAGTGATAAGGAGACTTGCTTAATTGGAACAGAGAATGGGAAATAAGATTGGAGAGAAGAGTAGGCCCAGATTATGGAAAACCTTGGAATTCAGGCAGAGAAGTTTGGAATTGATGTGTTACATAATAGAGAACTATTGAAGGTTTCTGAGTAAAGGAATGGTATTTTTGGAGAGAAGTCCTAGGGAATATAATCTGGAATTGGACTTAAAATAACTTGATAATTGATGAAAAATTTTAAATTTTTATCTTAATGTTTTGGTACCATCTAGAAACACGTAGACACTTTATTGAATGGGGTGAGGTAGGTAGGGCAGATATGTAGGAACTCTCATTTGATTACCCTATTACAGGGGCAATATTTGCTTATTTTACTTGGGACCTATTAAATATATTTACATAATGTCATCATGTAAAATGTAACATTTCTTTTTAGGAAATTCTCCAGATGTTAGGGAATGAATATGCCAGTACAAATAGACTTATGTCCAGAATTTTCTAATTAAATACATTACAGATGACATAATCATATCATTAGCTAAATAAATATATATCTCAAATTTTTCTGATGAAAAGAGTAACAAAAATAATTCCCAGAAAATTATATGAAACAATATAACAAGACAACAATTCTTCTCGGAAGCTTTTGATTTGAATTTCCTAACACTAAACTGTGGTTCTCTCCTTGCTGTTTAGATCTATGTACATTTACAATGAGTATTTTCATTACTAGATTATTTGAATTTTCAATCATTTCTAAATACTTAGGAAGGTAGTGCTGGAAGACCAGAGGATGATAATCTCTCCTTTATTTTTCTTGCTATTGCTTCAAAGATTGTTGAGATAGAATCCCATCCGGAAAATAACCCTAGTTATTTATTGAGATGACTGTGTGAATCAGAACTGTCTGTCCTTCACGTTTCAAGCATTTTTTTTTCATTCTCCATGGCTGTCATTGGAATCCATTTCTTTTCTAGAGAATAGGCAGAAAAAGAACATTGTGAATATCAAATGGCTGACATTTTTGACATGTATCTTCATCTGGGCACAAAGACTGGGGAACATTCTTATATTTAACCCTTCTCTTATGAAAATGTATCAAAACAGAAACATCCACCTGTGAATCTGCTTTGTGATCATCTTCAGCATCCAGAAAGGATAAAGATCTGCTTGCTATACAATTAGTAGTAACCTACATGACTGATTAAGCAGAGCTATAAATTCTATGCTTCATGCTTGTATATGTGTTTATCCTCTACTGTATTTACAATGACTGTAACACAATTTAGCCTTTGCCTATTTTCAAATTATTCATATTAGTTTTGCCTGGAGGGTAGGAATCATTTGTTATACTTCTTTTGTATCTCCCAGTGTCTAGCATATGGTTTATAGATTGGTTGATTCCAAGTCTCTGGATGTTTGGACAGCATGTTGCCATCATGCTATATCCATCTTGTGCACATAGTTTTATAGTTATGACAGTAAGTACTAAAGAGGGAAAAGGATGGCAACATTTTATTAGCCTCTTAAGGTTTTCCTTTTTGTGTTATTTGAGCTGTATTACATATAGACATATGACATAAGCACCTAAAATATAGCATAATTTAATCTTCCTCTCCATTAACCACCATTTCCCTCTTACAAGAGTTCTTAACCTCAAAAATTTGATGGCATGTGTGTGTGTGTTTGGGTGTGTGTGTTATGGACCTCTTTGGGGCTGTTTGGTGAAGCCTATAGATCCCTTCTCAAAATAGTAGATTACAAAGGAAACCTAGGAAGGAACTCTGATGCTTATTATTCAGATAGTCTGTTCTGGATAGAGTCCACTGTTTCAGTTTTCAATTACTCTCTGTGTTAATATGCAGAATGCCCCAAAAAGCTTTTGTGTAGTTTTAAGTTCTTATAGCTTAAACTTGTACTAAGATTCTTTAGATATCCTGTATTCTGAGGGTAGGGGTATAATGGGAGAAGGCCTAGTAACCTGGTCAGAGCCTTAAGCCATGAATCATATCTTTAATTCCTTACCACTGTTCTCTGGCTATTCCCCCAAATGCTCGGAGGCTGCACAAGCTCTAAATTTAACTTATGATTACTCTTGAGATTGCTTTTTCTGTTCTTTCACCAAGTCCCAAACACACAAGCTCAACTCCCAAGTTCTGCTTACTTTCATGCACACCAGTTTTCTCACTCTCTAATCCCACTTAATACACACAGAAGACATCCTCATGATAAGCATTGCCCCTCCTTCTTTGCTACCAGTTCATAGTGTCTAGACTGGTCTCCCAGTCTCTCCACCAACAAATTCCAGGATACTTTCTCAACTTTCCCTTCAGAATTATAGGTAAATACTTGATTTCATTTACAGCTATCCTCAGAATGGTGAGGAAGAAGGAGAAACTTTTTCATTTTTCTCTTCCTTTCCCATCCAGAAAGAGCTGAGTTCAAATCTGACCTCAGGTACTTACTATCTGTATGACCCTGGGCAAGTCACTTAGCCTTGTTTGCCTCATCTGTAAAATGAGCTGGAGAGGGAAATGACAAACCCCTCTGGTATCTTTGTCAAGAAAACCCCAAAAAGGGTAACAGAGGATTAGACACCACTGAAACCACTGAACAATCAATGGTAAATCTTTGTTCCAGAAAAATATACAGTCCCAGTAACACTTCCACCTATTGGGCTCCAATAGGTGGTGTTTATGATTCATGCCTTGTGCCACTGTTCTCCTATGAGGCCCCTCTGTCTGTAGAGTGTTACTGGCCATTCTCATCTGTAGTGGTCAGCAGACACAGGTGGATGCTCTCTGTTGCTGTCTTTTGTATTCTTTGCTTTATCTCTCTCTAGGTCACACTCCTGACTCTTCTTAGTCTTTATAATGCCCTGGAAAACTCTTTACTCTAGTAAACTCATTTAATTCCTGGACTTCACTCATTTGAAGTACCCTTTGAGGCAAAAGGATCTCCCTTAGATTGGCTGGTTTCTCCTAGAACCTCCATTTTGAAGAAGAGTCCTAAGCCAGCCCTCATGCATATGTAGGTTGCACACCTGACTCTCTCCACTCTTTTTTCCACAATGCCCTTGAAGAAGAACTTTCTTCTTCTATTCCCCTCCCCTTTTATCTCCATTTTATGTCTTCCCCCTATTTAATGCAAGCTCCTTGAGGACAGACATTGTTTTTTTCTTCTTCTTCTTTTATTTTTATGCCCAGCATTTAACAAGCTCCTGGCACATAATAAGGGCTTGTTGACTTTGACCTTGTTTGTTGCAACTGACTTCAACTCTGGTCCCAGCAAGTGGTTGTCATCTCATCACTCGAATAATTTGCTGTCCTCCACAGCTCTGCAATTCTCCTTAGTTTTCAGCAGGTGGCTCTAATTTCCTTTCCTAGGGAAACAGCTCTGTGATAACTAGACTGGGAAAACACTTTCTCTCTCGGAACCTATGTCCCCTTGCACCTCCCAAGTGAATCTATGTCTCTAAGTAGGCTTATCCTGTTTTACTATCAATTGGGTCTTCTCTCTAGCACCCAAGCACTGTATCTTCTGCTGGAGTTAGCATTATCTGGTGAGTCTAGGAAATCAGAGATAGCACTCTGCTTGATTCCTACTTGTTCCTCTGCCCATTATTCACCCCTAAGGCAGCTAGACCATATTATTCAAATTACCTAGAGTGGTTTCTGAAACACTGAGAATGAAGAGAGGTCAAGGGGAAATGAAGTAAGATTTCCCCTCTCCTTCAAGTAGTGCATTGAAGTTATATATCAATAATCCTTGCTTCTCTATGACTTTCTACCTAGGCCTTTCTACTCTGGTCTCCTCTATGGCACTGCTCCAACAATCTTCTCCTGTATCTTCAATGTCTCCTTTTCCTTTGACTACTTTCCTAGTCTGCCCATAGCCAATTTCAGAATTTTCCAATCCTTAAAATAAACCAAAAAATAAAACTCTCCACATATCTGTTATTCATCTCTTCCATACACTTACACATTTCATCTACCTTCCCATTTCCTATTTCGTAATCCAAAATTCTTGAAAGATTTTCCACACATGATTTATGCCTTCACTTCTTAATCACTCATTCTCTCCTTAATCCTTTGTATTTTGCCTTGTAGCACCAACACTGTCTTGAAACTATTATTTCCAGAGTCATTAATGCAATCATTAGATTGTAGGCACCTTGAGATCAGGCATTATTTTTGCCTTTTTTTTTTGTATCCCCAGTGCTTAGCATAATGCCTGTCATATATTAGGCACTTAATAGATTCTTATTAACTTGAGACACTAATGACCTTCTAATTTTAAAATCCAATGGCTTTTTTATAGTACTCAATCTCCTTGAATTCTCTGCAACATGGTCTTTATTTCCATTTAATAATCTCTCCTCCCTTAACTCCAAAGATATCATACTCATCTAGTTCTACTACTTTCTCCATAATCATGCTTTCTGGCTTATTTGCTAACTCCTCAACTGCTTAAGATATGTATGATTCAACATATATATGACTTTGTAAGATATCTTTTATTCAATCTTCTATCCTTAACCCTCTTCTCATATTTCTCCATACATTTTTCCTCAGCAAATTTATTTATTCTGATGGCTTCAACTCTCACTTCTAAGCAGATTATGCCAAATCTATCTCTCTAGTCCTAACTACATCCTGGAGTTTCAAACTTATATCTTGACCTCTAAGACATTTTTACTTGAGCAGCCCACTAAAACTTTAAATGTGAGGCCCAATATAGCTTGTTGCTTTCCCCTGAAACTTGCTCCTTCTTTTGACTTCATTATTGATGAGTGGCAATGCCATTTCCCCAGTCTTCCATATTTAAACTTTCAACTTACTTTTGACCTATCACTCTCCCACACCTCACATATTGGACCATTTACCAAGTCTTGTCAATTGTACCTTCACCATAATTCTAATTCTTCTGCCTCTAACCTAGAACCCACCATTATTGTAATCCACCAAAACTATTACAATAACCTTCTAACAAAACTTTCTTCCAGTACTTTATTCACCTTCCAAACCATTCAACATACCATTCAGTACCAAGCTAATGTACCATAAGCAGAAATCAGATGATATATTTTTGGCTTAGTAGTTCCCAATTGCAACTGAGTATCATTCAGCCTCCTTAAGTGCCAATTCATGTGTCTTAGATTCTGACACCATTCTACCCCTTCACCTTTATCTTTTGCTACCCTCTTTGCTATCATTTCCCTTATATGCCTTTGGCCTTTTCTCTTCCTTGCCTTTCCTCACACTTCCTCATGCCTTTCTCCTTCACCTCATTGCCTATTACTCACCTCACTCCCTTATAACATATCCATTATGGCCCACTCAAATGCCACTCCTTTCTTGGAGCTTTCCCTGATCATTATCATTCAAAATGATCTTTTGCCATTGAAACTCCAATATGAACTTTTTAAAGATCCATCTTATTTATACAGTGTGTCCTTTTGGAACACTCTATGAAACTATCACATCCCATTTTTATCCTATAAGCTCTGTGGGACCAGGTACAATGAACAATCTAACCTTTCTCATTTCTTTTTCTAGCTCCCTTCTTTTTTTGTTGTTGATTCCCCTTCTCATTTTTGACCCTCTACATTTATTATTATTATTTAACCAACCCACTTTATATTCGTATGTCTTTTATTATCCAAGGCAGAAATGACAAGAAAACTCCCTCTCCAAATATTTCTTGAATTAGGAATCTTTGCAATAGTCCTTTCCTTTTTTCCCAGGTAGTAAAAGGATTAGGAGAAAGAGTTATGTGTCTGGGACTCTCCCAACCCCTTGCAGTGATAAAGGACCCATATTATCTAGGAACAGAGAAACATTGTAGAGAGGAATTTAATTTTCTCTCTCACACACAAACAAGTTGATATAGCTTTCAAAACTAATAGTTCGGGGAAACCCAAAATCTGTCTCTGCTCCAGATCCAAGTCACTCTGGAAGTTTATTCCCCAAGTCCCCTCATAATACAACATTTATCTCTACTCTAGGTCTAGGTCTCAGATCTTATGCAAAACACCTAGCCAACCTCTTTGAGTGGAGGGTCTAGCAATTCTTTACAGAGGTGGCCTTGCTAATACTGTCTCTCCAAATATAACAACTAACCACGCTATGTGGTCGACATGAACTACAGTCATATGGTTACCATCTTTCTTTCTTGTTCTTGTTCTTTTTTCTTGTTTTTCTCATTCTTGTTCTTATCTTGTTCTTTTTATTCTTGTCCTTGTTCTTATTCTTCTTTTCTCTTTCTTGGTATTCTTCTTGTTCTTGTTTTCCTTATTCTTCTTCATGCTCTTGTTTTTGATCTTATTGTTCTTGTCTTTTTTTTCTTGTTCTTCTTGTTCTTGTTTTTATTGTTTTTTCTCATTCTTGTTCTTTTTATTGTTGGTTTTCTCATTCTTGTTCTTCTTGTTGCTCTTGTTCTTTTTTCTTGTTCTTCTTGTTCTTCTTGTTGTCCTTGTTCTTGTTGTTCCTGTTGTTTTTCTTCTTGTTATTGTTATTCTCCTCCTAGTCCTCCTCCTTGTCCTCATCCCCATTCTTATCCCCATCTCTTCCTTGTCCTTGTCCTGATCCAAATCCTCTCCCTCTTCTTCTTGTTGTTCTTGTCCTTTTTATCTTCCTTCTTCCTCTTTTCCTCCTTTCCTCTTCATCCTTCTCCTCCTCCTCATCCTCCTCCTACTCTCTTCTTCTTCTTCTTCTTCATCTCTTCCTTCTCCTCCTTTTTTATCTTCCATTTATCTGTATCTGAAATCTGACATAATGAATTTTCTTCAAGGACAAAAGAAAAGAAAACTTAAGATTTGGAAAATTTGTGCCCATACACGTTTTCCTCCCTATTGTCTCATTGATTTATTATCTCAGTAAAAACTTCTGGGATGAGTGGAACTGTTAGAAACATCAGTTCAGCATGCTTACATTTTAATTACAAACTATTTGTAGCTCTTCTTTGGCCTCCATTGCTGGTCAGTCACTTATAGCTTTTGTTGCATTGAATTGATTTGAACTGAGTTGAATTGAATTGAATAGATATAGAGTAGGAGGTTGGTAAATCCATTTGACTTTTTAAAGAGGACATATTTCTAACTTGGACTTTTATTTCAAGGTGCTACCAAAGTCCTCCTTCTGGAATATAATAAGTATAACTCAATTATGTACAATGAAAAGCATATTTCATTTTATAATGTTCTATGCACTTGGCTGGAATACATCAGCTTAATGGTTATGAAATAATCATTTTAATAAAATACAACATTATTTATTCTCACCCTCCCATTAATACATTTAGAAAACCTATATGTGATGATGCTATTAGACTACCTTGAAGTATTATAATGGGTTAGAGCTTTTTTTTTAATCTAGTAAATTTAATTCTTATTAAACACAATAAAACTTTTATAACCTGAAGGCCAAGAAATCTAAACACTATAAAAATTGTCAAATGACAAATTCATTTTGGTGTAGCAAAAACATGATTACTTCCTGCTTATCAAATATCATTTCACTAAGAAATTAAAAGGACTTCAGCAATGTCATATAGGAAGTCTCTACCCCCGATACTCCTTTCCTGCCCCCAATATAGAACTAATTGTTAATCTATGTATTTATCTATTTTCCAAATTGTAAAGTTGAGACAAGGTGAGTTAATTTTGTGCATATTATGATGTTATCTTGTCAAAACAAAGAGGGTCAAGGAGATGACACATGAAGGAAATGATGCAGAAAATTTAGGCAATGCCATTGTTTTATATACACATATATGTATACTATATATAATATATTATATATGTGTGCGTGTGTGTGTGTGTGTGTGTGTGTGTGTTGTGTGTCAGAGAGAGAGAGAGGTATTACTGAAATGCAAAGGTCATACTAGAAATAAGAATTCTATGCCATTTGCTCTAAAGAAGATTTTATACAATTGTATAAATTGTGTTAATACTTTAGTTTTTAGTTTTTAACTTGATTCATTTAATTTATCTTCATAGAGGGATATTATAAAGGCTTATAAAAATTATTAGCCTTGGAAATAGAAGCACGGATACAAACTGAATTAAATACTTTGTCTAGAAAAAAAACATATGATTTTATTTTAGGTACAATGAATTCATACACCAGCAATCAATAAACAAACCATCAAGGTGTTAATGGAAGTGTCAACACGATCACAACTTAATGATGATTATTTAAACATATTAGATTAAATATAATCAAATAATACTACAAACAAAGAGATTTATGAGTAGTAGATGGAGCACAGAGATTAGAGTCAGGAAGAACTGGATTAAATATTACTTTTAGATACTTATTAGGTTTTTCTGTACAGGTAAATCACTTAACCTCTCAGACTTTCCAGCTATTATAGATTGATTGTGATCTCAATCAGAGTGGGAACCCTCAACCAGTAAAATAATGTCATATTAATAAATATGAATGTTTAAAAAGTCATTTATACACATATATATCCATATAGGTATATATTCCTACAACATGAAAGCAATATGAATCAATAAAGACAATTCAGACCCAAATAATTTTCTTTAATTAGCTAGAAAATTCCTGCTTTGCTATGTCTATGATATCTTGATCTAGACAGATTGGAAATCATCTACACTCAATTGATCAACCCAAGAGTAGACAGGCCTTCCCAGATGATTCAGGTGCAATAGTGAATAAAGTTCATTAAAATAATCAACTGCAATTGAAAACCTTAAGAAGCTCTTACAATGTTTCATCTTTAGAGGATATCTACAGTTGGTACTCATTGAGGATTTTATTGACATTTGGGGGGTTAGAAATCTCTAGCCTTGAAGAAATAAGCAATTCATCTTTCTATCTATTTTAGCACCTTAAATATTTAGAACTGGGGAAGAGTTTTGTAAATCCATAAGTGTATGTATGATGGACTATGAATGAAGGTAATGCCTCATCCTGACCACATCATGTGCATAGCTAAATTGTGAATTTGATTATGTTTGGGAATACATGCACATACAAACATTTTATATATATATATATACACATATACATAGATATATAGATAGATATAGATAGGCCTAGAGATATAGATAGATATAGATATATGTGTAGGTATATAAATATGGTGTTTAATTGTATATACATATGAATATTTCCATATTTATAGATATATCTGTATAATGTGTGCATGTACATATATGTGTATATATAAAATATATGTGTACATGCATGTAATATGAAGGTAGGTATGTTTTGGAGATCTGTGAGATATATATGAAGATATCCAAATTTCTCTTTCTTGTCACTCTCAAGAGGTACAATTGAGGGGCAGCTAGGTGGTGTAGTAGATAGAGCACTGGCCCTGGAGTCAGGAGGACCTGAGTTCAAATCTGGCCTCAGACACATAACACTCATTAGCTGTGTGACTCTGGGCAAATCACTTAACCCCAATTGCCTGCCCCCCTCAAAAAAAGAGATACAATTGAAGCCTTAGTTGATGATACCACCCATTCAAAAATTAAGCCATTCATATGCTCTATATCTGTCTCATTTACCTATTTAGATAGCTGCCTTTCTGTAGCCATGTTTGTTTATTCATTGTTGTCATTGCTACTAAAATCTCTTTAAGTCCAGGCTTTTAAAGGTGGTCTCTTTTTCCACAATGCCTTATCAGTTAGTCAATAAGCATTTATTAAGTATCTACTGTGTGCCAGATACTATGTGAAACACTGAAAATACAAAGAAAAGCAAAAGACAGAAGATAAATTTCTAAATAACAACCATGATTAAATGTGTTGTAGTGGAAAGAGTCATAGATTTAAATTAGGAGACTGGGGTTCGAGTCCCAGCTCTGGTACTTACTACTGGTATGGTCATGGGGAAGTCACTTCACATCTCTAAGACTCTATTATGTCATCTATAAAATGAAGGCATTGGACAAGATCAGGGGTGAGGAACCTATAGCCTTGAGGCCATATGTAGCCCTCTAGGTCCTCAAGTGTGGTCCTTTGACTTAATCCAAACTTCACAGAACAAATCCCCTTAATAAAAGGATTGTTCTGTAAAACTTGGATTCAGTCAAAAGGCTGCACCCAAGGACTAGAAGGCCACATATGGCCTCGAGGCCACAGGTTCCCCACCTCTGGACTAGATGATTTCTTAGGTCTATTCCAACTCTAAATCTTATGATCCAATGACTTCAAAGCAGTGGGATCAGGCATTGAAGCAATTGGGCAAGACATTGCTCACTACTGAATTGACTATCTACCTGAGACAAATGACTGAGAAAATAATTTCTGTTGAAAGATTTCAGTTAGGAGTATGTAAATACATGCTAAAGAAATGGTTCACACATGATTAATTATTAAAGCTTCAATAGCAGCCTGGAAGTTTATCAAAAAGAGGTGATTAGAAATAAATAGGTTTAGGAGTAAATCCTGGGCAGAGCCAAGATTGCAGAGTAAGAGCAGTGACTTGCTTGAACTCTCCCCCAAACCCCTCCAAATACCTATAAAAAATGGCTCTAAACAAATTCTAAAGCTGCAGAACCCACAAAAAGGCAGAGTGAAACAAATTTCCAGCCAAAGACAGCCTGGATGGTTGATCAGAAAGGTATATCACACCAAGTAGGGAGAGGAGCTCAGTTCGGCATAGGCGCACAGGCCACAGCGAACCTGGAGCAGACCTCTGAGGACTGAATCATGGGCAGCTGTGGCAGTTTACAGACTTCTCAACTCAAAAACACCAAAGACAACATGGAAGGTCAGTAGGAAAAGTCTGTTTCTGTGGTGGTGAGAGAGAAGCACGGTGGGGTTCTAGCCCCATTCCTGAGTTTGGCCCCGGGGGCAGCAGCTGCCTCCTGAACTTCTGACCCACAGACTGAGGGGGAATCCAGTGGCTGATCAGAGGGGGATTGCAGGGATCTCTTTGCCAGTGCTGAGGCAGGAATTGCTTGCTTTGCCCGTGCTTGAATCTGGGTCACAGTTCTGGGTGGCGGTCCTGGGGTGAAAAGGAGCACTGGCATGGTGGAGCTTGTGGTGGCTGTACATAGGAAATCCTCCTCACAATTCCAAGACAGAAAAGAGTGCTTGTGGTCACTCATAGAACAGAGCACAGGACAGGAAAGGAGTAAACACATCGCCTTTGATCATAGCACCCTGGAAGAACTGAAAATTTACAGGTTCCTAGAAGTATCTCTCGAAACAGCTGCACAAAACCCCTGATGCTTGGGACAGTACATTCTCCACACTGGAAACAGACTCCTACCTTAACAAAGAGTTTATAACTCAAGTAATTGGCCATGATCATAAGCAAGCAGGACAAAAGGAGTCTAACTATATTATCTTACTTTGATGACAAAGATCAAAACATACAACCAGAAGAAGACAACGAAGCCAAAGCTCCTCCATCCAAAGCCTCCAAGAAAAATATGAATTGGTCCCAGGTCATGGAAGAGCTCAAAAAGGATTTTGAGAAGCAAGTAAGAGAAGTAGAAGAAAAACTGAGAGTGATGCTAAAGGAGACCCCAAAAAATACTGAAGAAAATAACACGTTAAAAAATAGCCTAACCCAAATGGCAAAAGAGGTCCAAAAAACCAATGAGGAGAGGAATGCCCTAAAAAGCAAAATTAGCCAAATGGAAAAGAAAGTCCAAAAGCTTACTGAAGAAAATACTTCCTTAAAAATTAGAATGGAGAAACTGGAAGCTAGTGACAATTTGAGAAATCAAGGCACTGCAACACTAATCCAAAACAATGAAAAAATAGAAGAGAATATGAAATATCCCATTGAATAAAACAATTGACCTGGAAAATAGATCCAGAAGGGAATTTAAAAAGTTATTGGACTATCTGAAAGCCATGATCAAAAAAAGAGCCTAGACATCATGTTTCAAGAAATGATCAAGGAAAACTACCCTGATATTTTAGAACCAGAGGGCAAAATAGAAATGGAAAGAATCCAGCAATCACCTCCTGAAAGAGATCCCCAAAGGAAAACTCCTAGTAACATTGTAGCCAAATTCCACAATTCCCAGGTCAAGGAGAAAATATTACAAGCAGCCAGAAAGAAACAATTCAAGTATTGTGGAAACACAGTCAGGATAACACATGATTTATCAGCTTCTACATTAAAGGTCCAGCAGGGCATGGAGTATGATATTCTGGAGGGCAAAGGAGATAGAACTACAACCAAGAATCACTTACCAGCAAAACTGAGTATAATTCTTCAAGGTAAAAAATGGTCATTCAATGAAATAGGGGACTTTCAAGCATTCCTGAGGAAAAGACCAGAGCTGAATAGAAAATTAGACTTTCAAATACAAGACTCAAGTGAAACATGGATGAGGTAAACAGGAAAGAGAAATTATAAGAGGTTTATTAAGGATGAACTGTTTACATTCCTTGCAGGGAAACATGAGATTTGTAACTCATGAGTCCTTTGTCAGTATTAGGGTAGTCAGAGAGAAAAATTATATGTATGTATAGATAGATAGAAGGTACAGGGTGAGTTGAAGATGAAGGGGTGATATCTGGAAAATAAAATTAAAGGGCAAGAGAGGATTATACTGTGAGAAGGAGAAAGGGAGAAGTAGAATGGGGTAAATTATCTCACATGAAACAGACAGGAAAAGGCTTTTACAGTGGAGGGGAAATGGGGGAAGGTGAGAGGGAATGAGTGAATCTTATTCTCATAGGATTTGGCTAAAGGAGGGAATAACATACACACTCAATTGAGTATGGAAATGTATCTTACCCTATAGGAAAATAGGGGGGAAGGGGGGAAGAGAATGGGTGACGATAGAGGGGAGGGCATATTGGGGGAGGGGATAATCAAAAGCAAACACTTCTGAGGACAGACAGGGTCAAAAGAGAGAATAGAATAAATTGGGGGTAGGATAGGATGAAGGGAAACATACTTAGTTTTTCACAACAAGACTACTATGGAAGTGTTTTGCATGACTACACATGTATAACCTATATTGAGTTGCTTACCTTTTCAATGAAGGTGGGTGGAGAGAGAGGAAGGGAGAAAATTTGTAACCCAAGGTTTTGAAAACACACGTTAAAAGTAAAAAAAACAAAATAAAAGAGTAAATCCTTTTAGTAGCATCTGAGGCCTAGACATAACCAAAATTGCATGAAAACAGATATTTTCACAGGATTTACCAGGGAGTCTCCTCAAAGGATTATATTTTATCATAATATCATCATTATCATTCCCATTACCATCATCATAAGCTTCATTCCAGATAAGCATGGCTATTGGGAGATTTCTTCCAGGAAACTGCTGCATGTTGCATAATATATAACATAATAGCATACTGTATAACACAATACATATCTGATCCTATCATATCAGGTTACTATGTATGTACATTGCAAATGAAAGATGATATATTGGTGGAATAGTTCAAAGGGACTGAGGAACATGTCTTTACCATTTACCTCATTAAAGAGTTGAGATTCCTAGACATGAGGAAAATGTTAAAGCAAGATATTTTGGGAGAGCAAAAATGACTGAAAACAAGTGTCTGAAGGTCAGTTGATGGAAGAATATAGATAATATATCTTATCTTAGATACTCAGATAGTATTTGTACCTCTCTTATACTTTGTTCATAGCCTATTTTACATTTCAGTTATTGTATAGTTATAAAATATTATATATTTATGAATGTCTTAGCCTCCATTCTTGATTAAAATTGGTGAAGGTAGAGATTATGTTTTAATCATCCTTTTCTCTTTCTTTGGGGCCTGTGGCAATGCTTTGTCCATATAAGAGAGTGAGCAAATGACTATTGAATAAATGAGTGAACACAGAAGTGAAAGAAGTGAAGACACAATCGCTATAGCTACAGCACAGGCTCAATCCATGCAGGGTGTACCTACATTTTACTTTTCTTCAAAAGCAAATAAGAGCAGTGGTATGGACATCAAGAGGAAGAGGTATGTTGTGATGGTTATTGATTCCACACTAAGGTCATCAGAGAGCTCTCTCTGGGGAATCAACATGGCCAGATGGGAAATCTGAAGTCTTCTTGACGATGAGATATGACTAAGAATTCAAACAAGTAAGGCAAAAGTGGTGGGAAGAAGCTAAATCTTTGTAAAAGTACATTTTTTCACAGGGTAGAAAGAAAATAATGGATTAGACTTTCTGAGAATAGATTGCCAAATTAGCATTGAGGAAATGTAATAATGGTGGGAGACTTTAAGTATCCAGACTTATACTAGATAACTCATTATGCTGAAAATAAGGTATCTGGCAGATTCTTAACTTGCCTTGTTAGCAATTTTATATCTTTAGAGATGAAGAAGTAATGAGGTGCTATTCTGGATTGAATTTTGACCAATAAGGAATCAGTGAAAAGAAAGGAAAAGGAACCTTTGAAGAAAATGATCACATCATCATTTGGTTTGTAATAGAAAAAAATAAGCACAAGCTAGATGTGCTTGCTTGATTTATTATAGGAAAACAAACTTAAACAAACAAACAAAAAACCTTCAGTGCAAATATAGGTGTTATTCTGGAACTAAAACCTCTAAGAGAGATTCTAGTAATGGTTTAATGGAAAGAGCACTGTACTAAGAGAGAGTCTAGTAATGATTTAATGGAAAGAGCTCTGGGAAAGAGCACAGGAATCTTGTCTCTGGTACCTATTATCTGTGTGACCACAAGTCAGTCACTTCCCTTCCCTGAGTTCCATGATACTCGGTGGCATAGTTTAAATAGTAATGCTGAATAGTACTTCTCTCACAGGGTTATTTCAAAGACCAAATGAGATAATGTATGTGAGGTACTTTGTAAACTTTATTATACTCTATAAATGTCGGCTCTCATTATTACTAAGATGGTTCAAGAGGGAGAGAAGGTGCTAAAAAATACTGACAATATCAACAAAATGATTCAAAAGGAGATGAAAAATTGTACTTCTGTAAGAGAATCAAAGTGATTGCATGAATTTAGCTCTTAAAAACACATGTGCAAAAGATGGAAGGAAGAATTGTATGAGACTGTAATAACAGCACCAGTGAAAGTAAAGGCCAGGAAGAGCTGGGGTTTGTGAAACATAAAGACAATGAAACAGACTATCTTTAGCTATGTTTGGAGCAAGGTGAACAATGAATGGGTAAACCCATTGTTAGAGGAAGATGGCATCATATTCACCAATGACAGAAAGAAATCTGTAACTCCTCTTTTGCTTGCATCTTGTCCACCAAGAATAATTATCTTCATAACAGAAAAGAAAGAAAAGACATTTTTCATTGGGATTAAAGGTTTTAAGTGGGTAAAGACACAGTGGCTGGTTCAGATCATTAGTTCAGACCTGAAGAGACAATGTACTTGATGATATGATTGAGGAAAATTGTTAATAATCTGAGAAATCATTAAGACCAGGAGAGATTATGTCAGTAAACAGGAAATGGACAAATGTTCTGATTTTCAAAGGGGGCAATGTTTTAGAATGTGCATATTAATAAGTGAAATAATCAGCAACATTTTATAAAAATATTAAGCAAATTATTTATGAATATAAAGATAACATGATATGCTAATAACATTTCAAACCAAATTATCCTAATTTCTTTTCTGATAAGGTTCTGAAGCAAGCATCTGATCAGTGCTGGAAGCATTCGCATAAAAGAGGTCACAGATCCATTGAGGTATTGAATATATTAGGCTGATAATGGAGAAATGCTGGTGATATATATCTTGATTTAAGTAATTCATTTCACAAGCCATCCCAATATATTCTTGTGGGAAAGGATCAGGCTGCCTGGCTACATAGATAGGCAGAATCTTAGATGGCTGAACCACCGTACCCAAAGAGTATAGATTAATGTGTTTAGATGAATTGTCTGAGGAAGCTGTAGTGACCCCTTCTATCTTTGCCCTGGTAGTGGTCAAAATCTTTACTGATTACTTAGATGAAATTAAAGAAGGCATAGCTATAAAATTTCATTAAACACAAAGGTAGGATAAATAGGCAATATATTGGATGACAGAATCAACTATGTTATACCCAGGTATGTGGTTTAGACTGGTTACAGTCCTGGGTATCTTAGCCTTTAATAATAAGTCAGGCTTCTTGTTTTGACATTCATTTTATGAATGGCATTAAATGACATTAAAATACCACTAAAGCTTCATTCCAGTATCCTGGGGTTATGCTTACTTTTAGATAACTTTATGACTTAATTCACGTTTTCTCCAAAAAAGGAGGAGTAAAAGGGAGGAGATGCTAAATGTACTATGTGAATCAGTCAAGCAACAATTAATTTAGCCCTGCAAATAAAAAGGATATTACATATTAAAGACTTGCAGTATACAGCAGATTGACTTAAAGCAAAATTAAGTAACTTAACTTATAATTACCGTTACAATCTTCTATGATGCTGGTTCATAAATCTCATTAGATTATACAGATATTTGTGAGACTTCTGATTAGAAATTTCACATTTTACCTCAGCTCTGCAATGTCCAAACAATTCCTAGCAACTGTCTGCTGGAAAAACAGCAAGGCTTGGGTCAATCCTCTTGTCAGTGCATGGTGTCTCCAAGATCATTGTGATATTTCACTTTTGTCCCTCTAAAACTCACAAGGTCACATCCAACCCAAAACCATCTCAGGATAGTTACTTATTTGCCTAAGATTAAAGAACAAATACAAAAAGAAAAAAAAAGGCTCAAGATTGCTGAGTTGAGTCTCTGTATATTAACTGAAACACAGGTAAGGTAATTATGATTCTGAGTTGGAAAGCACCAGCTATTCCCTACCCCCAGAACTAAAAGTCTTGATGTTGCATGAAGCCACTTGGAATGTTAATGAGAGAAGGTGACAAAGAAGTTGTCTAACAGTGGAACCTAGTACGTTGTGAGGCCCTTATCCTCATCAAATGAGATATTTATAATATGCTTAGCACAGTGCTTTGCAAATAGTAAGTGATTAATACATGCTTGTTCCTTTCCCCTTCCCTTCCTCCCTGGAAATGTTTGGACAGAGGTCAGATAATCACATTGAGGGATATAGTAGAAGAAATTATTGCATAGTTAAGTTAGATGACCTCTAAAAGTACCTCCAAATAGAAGGTTATAAAATTCTCTGAGAAGAAAGACACAGAGTGCCAAATTGAGAGAAGGAAGCATAAATTGGTAAGAGCTTTAAGCTTTTTTTTTTTGTCACCACCATTTCTTTGGTCCCTTTTTACATTTGTTAAATACCTAAGGCTTCTTCTTTTAAAATAGTATTGGTATGAATAGGAAGTAGGCATGGGGATGTTAGAGAGAAAAGGCAAGTTAATTATTCAAATCAAGGTTAATGGAAAGAATGAACAACCCATTCAGACCAACATTGAACACATCTAACTTTTTCTTAGCCAATAAACTGTTCAAGTTGAAAGCCTATGTATGTGCTGTAAATCTTCCCTTCCTGTCTCTCTTTATTTGAAAACTTGTCTGGAAGGGATGTAGGAATAGCAATGAAAAATGAGCTGCCGAGCTTGATGATTCATTTCTATGTAGCCTAGGGATATTCTTATCCCCAGAAGCCCATACATGAAACATCATCTGCAACTGGTCCTTGAGCACATAATTTCTATGAAGTTATGGAGTCAGTGGAATTGAACCACATGAGGATTTGGGAGAGGTTTTTTTTTTTTTTGTTACAGAAATGTAACAGTACTAAGAATGGAGAGGTGATTTTCCCTTTTCTTTCAAAAAAATAGTACTGTGGTACAATAAACTAGTTATTAAGGGTTTTGTGAAAAATCTCATAAACCTGATAACTTTTGTTGACCAAGATCTCCCAATAAATCTAACAGGAGTTTAGTGAGGGAGTTTGCAGTCTATGTGACTAGAATAAGAGAAGAAACATAAACCCAGGGACAAAAGAAAAGTCCCTAAAGAAATGACTCAAAGAAAGAGAGAAGGACTTGAGTTGAGCCTTTCTGTATATATTGTAGTGACTATTTTTGAGGGAAGCTGAGCTAGGGAGAGCTCAGATTTCATTAACAGAAACAACTGGGATCATGTCTGTATATTACTAGTTTCCTGAACTTTCATAACGTGTTTTTAAAGAAAAGAAATAGACAGTCCTTTGACCATTGAAAAAGCAGGCAGGAGTGAGAGACATATTAGAAGAATTGTGGAATAAAAAATAGGGTATAGGTTGTCAGTCTGACCTCTTTAAGCTAGGAATGGATGAGAGGAGAAGGGAGGTATGCAGGGGCAACTGCAACTTTAACTGTGAACATAGAGTCATTCACCTTTCATTCCTAATATAGATGTTATTGACAAAATATAAATACTATTTTAAGTTGTAAATCTCTAATTATTAATGAATACAGATTAGTTACATTCAAGATATATTGAAAGATCTGAATCACTTTGTGTGTGTGTGTATATATATATATATATAAAGGGCAATGTATGTGCTTGCACATATGTCACACACATGTGTGTGTGTGTTTGTGTGTGTGTGTGTGTGTGTATCTCTGGGTGTATTCTTTATACCTCAGAAAATAATTGTACTCTCTTTTAGTGTGGAAATGAAAGAAACATAAACATGCTCATATGTCCTTGATTAAGTTTTTATTTTTTTTTTGCTTCTCTTCAATTCAGCAACACATTAAGGATACACACCCATGAGATTTCACCCTTAATTAGGATAATGTGTGATTATCTTTAGTACTACCCCCACCTGTTGCATGCTGTTTAGTTCTCACAAAGGCTTCTTTATGCTTATGTAAACTCACAGGACAAAAAAACACAGACATTTATGAACAAAAACAACACATGTGATGATTCAGTCTTTGTACTTTTCTACTTTAGGGGGCATTCTTTGGGGACTATTATATCCAGTTGTCCAGTTCTCATTCACTGAAATTTTCCAGTGTTTTAATAGGTGAGAAGACAAGGTATTATTTTTGTCTCACATCTAGGACTGTGCTTTGTAGTCTTTGAGTCTTGGAATATTAGATTTTGTCAAGGGATTGAAAAAGGGGATGGAGATCTGGCTTGCTTATGGTTACCCTTGCAATGCTGAAATCACAGATTGGGATATATTCAAATATGTCAATATACATATGTATGTATTCCAATGACACACATGCACATATGCACATACATGCATGGTATACACACATAGAATACATATGGGCATATGTGTGTTTATATACATATATGCATACACACATATACACACACACTGGTCTTTCTTTAAAAATAAATGTATATAAAAAGAAAAGGAGAAAAGAGAGAGAAGAGGAAGGAGGGAGAGAGAGAGAGACAGAGAGAGAGAGACAGAGAGAGAGAGAAGAGGGAGGTAGGTGGGGAGAGAAAAGGGTAGGAAGGAGAAGGGAAAGAGGAGGGGAAGAAGGATCTCTTTTGCCTTTAGGATAAAATACAAATTATTCTGTTTGGGATTTAATTCCCTGCACAATCTGTCTCTCTTTCTAGAATAATTTCATAGTGCTTCCCTTTATATATACTACATTTTAGCCAAACTGGCCTTCTTACTGCCCCTTATAAATGATATTCCATTTTCCACCTATGCACCTTTGTATAATTGCCCCCTCATCTCACTCACTCCCAAGAGAGTGTAGGATCCTTGAAGGAAGGAATTTCTTTCTTGTCTTTCTGTCTCAGAGCCTAGAAAAGTGTCTTACACATCTTTTGGAGGTGTGTGTTGGTGGGAACATGCTCCCGCATATGTATGAAACTAACTCAGTGATTTCATTGTTTAGGGATCTCCCTGTTAGGGAACTTCCATTACTAATGCAGGTTGCCACTAATACCTGCTCAGCAACATGTAGCCTTAGAGAGTTCCTTACATGTAGCCCAAGTTTCATAAATGCTTATTGAGTGAATGATTGAAGTCACAGAAAGAATTTAATCTTAAATAGTTCTCTCTGACAATCTAGATATTTGGAACAGTGCACTGAACACATTTTGGCTCTTTTTCATGATTAAGATTTTTTAGGAAACTTGAAATGTAATAGCTGATATTTATCTATTATCTCACATATATGATCACTTTTGAATCTCATAACAATCTCATGAGGTGATTAGTATACCTCTAATGGATGTGCCTAGCTCCTTTGAGTCAGTGAGAAACTGAGGTTCAGAGAAACCAAATGACTTTCCCAAGGCAAGTAACTAGAGAGTGGTAAAGGTAAGACTTAAGCCCAGGCCTTCTGCCTTCAAAGCCAGTGTTTTCCCACTATACCTTGATGTTCTGTATTAACATTTGGTTCTACTTTCAATGACTTGAATGTATAACCTAGGATATGAAATATACTGAAAATTCCTATATGACACTATCATATTAGACTTTAAAGTTCTTGAGGACCTGGGTTATGTTTTAGTTCATCTTTGTGTTCCCAGAAACTACCAAAGTATGTTACATAATAAATATTGAATTGAATAATGCTTGTGAAATCTTTTCCTTGGAAGGGATGTGGGGAACAATGTGTGTGGAATATCAGTTATTCTGCCAGAAATATTCACTCAGTCATTTGGTTTTGCTAAGCATTTTCTTTTTTACAAGGTTAGGACCTCTGGGAGGGTAAATAGGAGTATCTGTAATTAATGTCATGAAAAGACAAAAGACATCAATACAATTTTTAAAATAATGTTAATATTGGTGGAAAGGACACGTCCTTGGTTCACCATGGTCGCATCAAGCATTTTTGGTTGGTGGTTATGCTTGGAGCGACGTGGTTTGATCTATGGTCTCTTCAAATGTAGTTAGTAGCAAGCTCTTTTCTAACTGGGAAGAACTGTATTTCTCATTAGCCATTGCAAGGCCCTCCCTTCACTACCAGCTTTTCTAAACAGCAGCTGTACAAAATACACAAGTAACAGGAGTTTATTTTTGGCATGAGTTCACTTGCTTTCACTTTCATTTAATTGTTTATCCCAATACTGCAGCAAATGCATCTTGTGATCTACTGTGTATCTTTCTGTGAAATGGAGATAATAACTCCTTCCCACCTCACAGAGGAGCTGTGCCCATTCATTACAGGCAGAGTTCGGTTTAGTAGAAAGAGGACCAAAGTTGGAGTCATGAAAGGCCTGGGCATGAGTCTTAGCTTTGGTATGTTGGGTGGCCCTACAAAGGTTGTTTAACTTTTCTGGGTCTCAGTTTCCTCATTTGTGAGATGGAGATGATGGTAATACTTATGTTACCCACTTCACAAGGTCTTTGAGACAGAAGTATTTTAGAAATGTTACAGATGCTAAATAAATATTGAGACAGCATGCTGCAATAAGAAGAATGACGAGTTTAGAGTTAGAGAGTCTGGGTTCAAATTCTTCTTCTGTTACTTGCTGCCTGTGTACCCTTTGACAAGTCACTACCCTTTGGGGCTTGAGTTTCCTCATCTGTAAAATGGGAAGGGAGATTGGGTACTTTCTAATGTGCCTTCAAACTCTAAATTTGTGATCCTGTGAAATGTTTTTTCATTATGTGTTTAATGTTTCTCTAGCACATTTCAGGATTATTTTCTGCCTGTGGAAGTGTTTCCATAAGGCTGACCTCTCCTGATAATGTTTAAAGGAGCACCAGGAAGATAAGCATTACCTGATGGTTAGAGAAAGTGTACATAGACAGAGGGTGTAGGTATAAGTTGATTTTGTGGTGATAAGAAAATTAATTAAGGGGTGAAAAAAAGGATTGTATTGGGAAAACAGGAAAGGGGAAGGCAGGATGAGGTAAATTATATCACATAAAGAGGCATAAAAGAGCTATTACAGTAGAGGGAAAGAAGGGAGGGGGTGAAGATTATTTGAACCTTACTGGATTTGACTCAAAGAGGGAATAACATACACACTCAGTTGGCTAGAGAAGTCTATCTTACCCTATGGGGAAGTAGGTGGGGAAAAGGGAAAGAAAAGGGCAGGGGGGCTGATAGAAAGGAGAGGCAGTGATCAGAAGCAAAACACTTATGAGGAGGGACAGGGTGAAAGGAGAGAGAAAAGTACCAAAAGGGAGAAAATACGCTGGAAGGAAATACAAAGTTAGTAATCATAACTGTGAATATGAATGGGATGAACTCTCCCATAAAACAAAAGTGAATAGCGGAGTAGATTAAAAACCAGAATTCTACAATATGATATTTAAAAGAAACACATTTGAAGTAGAGAGACACACACAGAATAAAAGGTAAGGGGCTGGGGCAAAATGTTCAAAAAAACAAAACATCTGCAAGGGATATTTTCTCACTTTTGACTTATGGTAGGGTTTTTCCCGTCTTCATGCAAATGTTGGAACTGCATTCTGTTAAGTGTCTGTCACACTAGAGAATGGAAATACAGCTTCACGTGATTCATAGCCCCTGGATCAAAGACTCTAATGTCTTGAAATCCCAAATTGTCATTGCTCCATCAATGGCAGTGGTGCAAAATTTGTGGCAGTCTTGCTTGTCCACTTAATAAATAGACACTTGGGTGATGTTGTTTTGGTGTAGCATATCTAGAGCAGTGTTGTGGTCCTTAGTCATGGCTCTCTTCTCCATGTTGTGGAAGTGTTCCATGGCAGAGATGTTGCACTGGATGCTCTGTGTTGGAATGTCTAATTTAGAGATGAAGGTTAAAGAACCATGATCATCATAATTAAATAGTACTGGGCAACAGTCATGGCCAGCAGCCACCACACTATTCTCAGAGACAAACAACACACTCTACCGTGGGAGGAACTCTGTTTTCAGCTGTGAAACCATCATGTGTTTGGAGGCATTGGCAACTGATGCAGTACTATCATGGCTGACCCAAGTGAGGTGGTTTCCACTAGCAGAGAAACTAACCCCATGGACCCAACCACCACTTCCGGTACCACAAAACTCTGACATCAATTGACCAAAAGCCATCTTGGTACCCCATGGAGTACTGGCTGACTTTTCATCAACTTCTTTAATGTAGGCAGAAAAAACTCTGCATTTGAAGTCACAAGATCGAGTAGCCAGCAAAACATTGTTAGAGTTTTAGTCCAAACTAAGGACAGTAGAACAAATTGGCTTTTTATGTATTTACTTACCCACCAGTCATTTTCAGACTCAAAGTAGCACATGGAAATCAGTTGAGCTCTGCTACCTACAGCAAATTTTAATCTCCAGGAGAGACCATTTCACAAAGGTGGCTGCATGATTAATCCTCAGGATCACCAGGGTTGGTCTCTAGATGCCATCTTTCTGACTCCAGACATAGGCATTACAGTCTGCACCACAAGTCACAATTCAATTGCTCTTGGGATCCTAGTCAATACCTGTGATGTGTCCATTGTGTTCCTTCATTTCATGGCCTTTTACCCATTGGTTTCCCATTCTTCTTGTAAATGTGGACTTCATGATTATTAGGGCAAAGGACAATCTGAGTACTGTCTCTATTCCAAGCATGGCAAGTGATTGGCTCTAGTAAAATTGATGTAAGGACATTATTTTTAGTGTTTTCAAAAGGGAAAAAAAACTGAGCTGGGTAGGGTGCAGATGGACCTCAGAGTGGAGGATTTGCAGACTCTGGTTAGTTGACATGAATAAGCTCTGGCAGGTGCTGGGAGGAAGTAAAGTACATCTTGCTAAAAGGTGCCATAGATAATGAAGTAATCCCAGCACTAAATATATATATACACCAAGTGGTACAGAATTCAAATTCTTAAAGGAGAAGTTAAATGAGTTATAGGAAGAAATAGACTGCAAAATTACACTAGTGGGGAAACTCAACCACCCCCTCTCAGATCTAGATAAATGCAAAAGATGGTTGCTTAGCTGTACCAGATCTAAAATTACATTATAAAGCAATAATCATCAAAATTATAGATTAGATACATAAGACACACTAGTAAATGATTATAGTAATCTATTTTTTGATAAACCTAAAGATTCCAGCTTCTGGGATAAGAACTCACTATTTAACAGAAACTGCTGGGAAATTGGAAAATAGTATGGCAGAAACTAGGCATAGACCAACATCTCACAAGATAAGTTGAAAATCTGCACATTATTTAGACACAGTGATACCATAAACAAATTAAGAGAGTAAGGAATAGTTTACCTGTCAGATTTATGTAGAAGGGAAAATTTTACAACCAAACAAGAGATAAAAAAACATTATGAAATGCAAAATGGATAATTTTGATTACATTAAACTTTTAAAAATGCACAAGCAAAACCAATGGAACCAAGATTAGAAGGAAAGCAGCAAGATGGGAAACAATTTTTACAGCCAGTGTTTCTGATAAAGGCCTAATTTCTCAAATATATAGAGAACTGAGTCAAATTTTTAAGTATACAAGCCATTCCTCAATTGTTAGATGGTCAAAGGATATGAACAGACAGTTTTAGATGAAGAAATTAAAGCTACCTATAGTCACATGAAAAATGATTTAAATAATTATTGGTTAGAGAAATGCGAATTTTAAAAAAATACTGAGGTACCACCTCACACCTATCAGATTGACTAATATGAAAGAAAAGGAAAATGATAAATGTTGGAGAAGATGTGGGAAAATTGGGACACCAGTGCATTGTTGCTGGAGTTGTGAACTGATCCAACAATCTGGAGAGTAATTTGGAACTATTCTCAAAGGACTATAAAACTGTACATACCCTTTCATCCAGCTATACCACCAATAGGTCTGTATCCCAGAGATCATAAAAAAAGGAAAAGAACCTACATGTACAAAAAATATTTATAACAGCTCATTTTGTGGTGGCAGACTATTGGAAATTGAGGGAATGCTCATCAATTGGGGAATGGCTGAACAAATTGTGGTGTATGAATGTATGAATATATGTAATGAATGTAATGGATTACTATTGTGCTACAAGAAATGTTGAGCAGGTGGGATTTCAGAAAAAACGTGGAAAGACTTACATGAACTGATGTTGAGTGAAGTGAACAGAACTAGGAGAATATTGTACATAGTATAAGTAATATTGTATGATGATCAACTATGATTGACTTAGCTTTTAGCAAAATACAATTACCCAAGATAATTCCAAAAGACTTATGATGGAAAATGCTATCCACAACCAGAGAAAGAACCATGGAGTCTGAATGCATATTGAAGCATGCTATTTTCACTTTTTTGGTGGCTTTTTTCTTTTGTCCTGTTTCTTCTTTCATGGCATGACTAATGTGGAAATATGTTTAAATGATTGCACATGTATAACCTGTATCAGATTGCTTGCTGTCTTAGGGAGGGATAATGAGAGAGAGGAAGGGGTAACAGGAGGAAAGGAGGGAGAAAAAATTGAAACTCAAAATCTTATAAAAATGAATGTTAAAATCCCATGAAAAAATATGAACTCATGAAAACAGATAATTTAACTATACATTCGTCAATGTGAAGTCATGGGTATGGAAAAAGGAAAATAGTACCAAGGTATTACTGAATGCTTAATCAACCTGAAAATCTAAAATCACGTGAAACTCAGTTGTGTGGGGAAAATCAAATATTAAATTTGAGATATTTAAATAAGTTACTTTGGGGCATATCCTCACTTTCAGCAGGAGCACCTCTTTTCCTCTGGAGTACCCCACTCTTTCTGAATGGAACCATTTCTCTGTGCTGCCCAATACAGGATTTCACTTAAGTGAATTATACTCTCTATTAGTGTGTGGATCTACACACATTGAGTCTCCTTTCCCTCTCTGTTTTCTCTTCTTCCTCACTGTTTTTAATAAAACTTTGAACTGATTTCCATTGTCTTACATGTTATTCTCAGCACCCAAATTCATTAAAGTGTTGTTTTCCTCCATGTTTCTGACTGGCCCATGGGCCTTTTCTTGGACATATACTGGGTATCTGGAAAAGGACTTAACTTATTGACAGCTGCACCTATGCTGGTGAAGTATTGCATTGTGAGCACAATTGTAGAAAGCAATGATTAATAGGAGAACCCTACATTCTCCTAGGAGGGACTCCCTTATCCCAGAGGACTCACAACATAGAAAAATTAGGACTAAGAAAGAAAAATTTAACATTTTTTTCTCAGAAAGAAAAGGGTACTGTTTCTGGAGCTACAGCACAGATTTATCAAGTTGAGAGCCAACTAATCTGAGGGAACTTAAGAAAGAGTGAACATAACTGAGTGAATAATAAAAGAATAATAATGATAATAATAATAGTCTAAAATGTGTATAGTCTTTTACAATTTAAGAAAGAAATAATAGTAATAACTTTTCCCTACTTGGAATCCTTTCTTTACTTTGCTTCAATAATAATAACTTACCCTGTGAAGGACATGGTATAATGTTGTTATTCCCATTTTATAGGTGATGAAACTGAGTCTCAGAGATATTTAGTGACTTGCTGGTAAAATGGGAACCATTGAGCACTGTCATCAGATTTAATTAGTATGCACATCGAATCCAATCTAAATATATTTCATATTGTTCAGTTGCTTAATTGTAATAGATTATTCCATTTTGTCATAGTTAATAAATGAGCTCTTTAGGGCACTAGAATGCGGAAATGACTCATAGATGACAATTGAGTAGACTGAGAGGGAGTGAAAGGGCAAAAGCATGGCAGGTGAATGGTCAGGCAAGCAATGGGTGGAGCTTGGATCAAGGGTTTCTCAGTTGATATTCCTATCTTCATAGAATGTGGCTAATCTGGAATTATAATTACTAAAACTAGAGACTTTTCTGATACTGACTGGTTGGTCATCTTTATCAAATGATTGAGTAGAGTTGTTGCAGATAAGGTATTCTGCATAATTCTGCAGCTGGTGTGCTTCTGCAGGATCTTGTTTTCTGGGGAATCCTCTTCTTGCAGTGTCTGGATTCTTCCCTCAAATGGCTCTTGGTGGGAGTCTGTGTTTGCCTCTGAGTCAGTTTCTAGAACTGGCATGAGGGAAATGCATTGTCCTAGAATACCTGGGAGAGATGGCAATCTGGAGAAAAGGGAGGAGAGAAACTGGTGTATCTGTATCTAACAATGGGCAGCAAGAAAAAATGGGGAAATGATTTGAGCCAATCAGGTTGCTAGGGGTTCCAGTCCCTGATAACTGGCCCCAGATGACTTTAAATAGGCTCTTAACAGGAAATATGTCTCTGAATTGCTCAATTGGTTTCTATAATCATGGGAAGTTACCCACAAAATAAGACAGCACATTCTGTACTTACAAATAATCTATCGCCCTATTATATCTATAGGAGAGCATTTTCCATAACAATCAATGTTATTGCCTGAGGTGATGTTCCAGCTCAGATGACTCCAATAACAATTATGATGTTATATAACCAGAGTGGGAAGACATAGGTGGAGTGAAGAACTGGAGAACCCAGAACACTCGAAGATGTTTTGATGTAACCATGAAATAGGAAAACTGTTGTACTTCTGGTTTCCCATTTGAGTTGTATAGGTAGGAAATCTTATATTTTGCTTGTTGAAGGCACAGCATGGGAAATAGGTAGTGAAGAGCAATAAATACTGTACTAAGCAGGTGATCATGACTTGGGAGGTGAGTTGGGAATATCTTGGGGATTAGTAAATTCCCTTAATAGAGGACAGAAGAAAACACAGAAAGCCTTTGTTGGAGTCATCAAATAGACACAATCTGGAACAGACTTACTTTTCCAGATTCCTATTTCTTTTCTTCTGAACTTGTGGTCTCCAATATAGATAAGGCAGCATCCTCATAGTACCCTAAACAGCAGGGTCACTCCTGTTTCTTTAACTTTTTGTTGTCTTTGCTCCTGCTTGAAATGCTTTCTTTACTTTGCTTCAATAATTTAAATCTTACCCTTCCTGAAATAGCCAGCTCAGGTCCTACCTTTGTTTTGTGATGTCTTTATTGATTATTCCAGACAAGATTGATCTCTCCTTGCTAGGAACTTCTAGAGTATTTATCCTCTGTGCCATTTGTTATGATTTAGCATATGCTGCCTTGGAACATCACTCTCAGTATAGTTATTTAATCCATATATGTACATATGCATATGCATGTATGTATGTACTCACACATTTTATTTGTATATGTCTTCTCTCCTCAATTAGACTGAAAACTTCAAGAGGTCAAGAATTATATTTCATACTTCTTTTCATCCTCCACAGTAGTAGTATTGAACTCAAAAAGAAAGGGATCCCTTTGGGCTGAATATTGACTTAGAAAGCCACAAATTAATATTATCTGTTTTATTATATTTTAATTTTTTTGGTTAACATTTCCAAATTACATTTTAATCTAGTTCAGGCCTTACTCAGGAGGAATGTGGCCAGTGAGGCCACATTGTCCAGCTAGCTCGCTGTTTGACACCTCTGCTCCACAGTGTCTATTCATTCATGTAACAAACATTTATTATATGCAAGGTTTTTTTTTTAAGTACTGTAATAGGAAGATGAGGTGTTCACTCTCAACGAACCTGTGTCTCAGTAAGGATGATGAGAAATGTATGCACATAAAATGTGATATTCATTAAAACAAATGACAACCTAAGAAATAGTTAAGTCCAGTCAGGTGGAGGGGTACATATTGAAACAGGGGGTAAACAAAAGAGAAAAGAGAAAGGAAAATTGAGGAAGTGTAAGAAAGAGGAAGGTTCCTCTAAAAATCAATATGGATAGAGCACAAGTTAAGCCTTAGGGAAACCACATCTTAGCAGTCAACGTTGTGTCCTTAGGAGAAATAAATGATATATTTTTGAATAAAAAACTCAGAGTTTTCCATGAAGTTGTCACCAGCTCTTTAATCTTTATCACCACATGGGCACTGCATGGATTTCTGGTTTCTCTTTCAACCTCTATGCTTGGAGGAAAAATAAAATCAATCTAAGTGAGACAAACACCATTTATTATTATTATTATTATTATTATTATTATTACTCACTAGGCAGTCTGATAAATGATTATGAATTTATGAGTTGATGATTACAAATTCTAAATAGCTGCTGACTAAGGCTCGGTCAATATGATCAATTCTATTGGACTGTGTGTGTAGGTCAATCATCAAATAATTGATTGTATGCTAGACAGTCAATCATTTAGGAGTGTTTTAATGACTATAGCAATCACTCTGCTTCAGATGACTGGACCAGATCAACAATTTGGAAATTGATCCATTTCTCAGCACTTGGTTTTAACAACTGCTGAAACAATCAATGGGACCCTCACATAGTAGAGTTGCTGATGATAAGTAGATATGACCTAAATTTTATGATTTTTAGGGTTTTGCCTGTTTTTTTTTCTTCATATATTTTATGCTTTGCTTTTATAAAAGTAGTCAATTTGGGTTGGGTCATGCCTCTGCTCCTTTGGGCTGGTCTTCTTATTATCTCTCTGCATCACACCCTACTCCAGTCTCAGCTATATTCACTCTAATCTCTATACTTCTGTACTGACATTTGTCCTTCCTGGGATATTCCAACTCCTATTCTAGGTATGTAAATGATGTCATTCCACAGCAATCTCTCTTTTATCCATCTCAATTTGTACTTAATTTCTTTCATTGCATAGCTCAATATAATATATTTTAAGCAGGAAGTGGTCTTAGAGATTATTTATGTTGCAGGAACCTGAGGTCCAGAGACTTGACTAGATGATTTCTAAGGTCATTCCTAGCTCTAGCCCTTGGGTTCTATGATCCTAAGTATGATACATTATGTGACGCACTCTGGGATTTGGGGTAGGGGTGGTAGTACAGAGATGAATGGTGCTTAACTTCAAGAATCTTCTTTTATAGATAGTGAAGTAAGATATATAAAGATAGCTCTGATAGAAGGCAGTATTATGGAGGCAGTGATATACTATCAGAATTAAGAGGTGGGAAAGTCCCCTTTAGGGGGTCAAAGGAGGCTAGAAAGAGTTAGTCAGTTTTTCTGCTTCTGGGAGCCAAGATGGTGGAGTAAAAAGGTAGTCCCTCTCATCCTCCCCTATCAACCTCTGAAAACCCAGAAAATATCACCCCAGAAAAAACCCTGGAACAGCTGAACCAGAAGAAAGATGGGGTGCAGCAGTGCAGCAGCCCAGGTGGCTAGAGGGGAAAGGTTCCTCTTACCCTGGGGGAAGGGGAGCAGTACAGAACTGGGAGCTGCCCAGTCAAATAGACTACAACATCAAAAGGGAATATGAACTGGCCTGAAGCCCAAAAAGCCTTTTTAGAAGAGCTCAAGAAGAATTTTAAAAGTCAAATGAGAGAGGTACAGGAGTCCTTAAAAAGTACAATTGGCTAATTGGAAAAAGAAGTACACTGAAGAAAACAAGTCCCTAAAAAACACAATTGGCCAACTGGAAAAAAAAAACTGCACTGAAGAAAACAAGGAAAGGCCTTGGCATTCTACAGCAAACAGGTCTCCCAGAGCCTCAGCAAAAATAAGGGAAGCAGCACTACAAAGGGGCCCAGGTGGATAAGCACCCTCAAGCATTTGTCCAAAAGGAGCTGAAGAAAGCAACTTAGAGTTGCCTGAAAGTTCCAGTCTTGTTGATTCCAGGTAAGCTGGAACACCAGGTAAGCTGTCAGAACCCTACAGCTTACAACTGCCAACCAGGAGGAGATCCCAAAGCCCAAGTGGTTGAGCAGGCAAACACCAACAGCTGGACCTCTGAGTGCCTCAGTGAGGGTGGGGGAACTGGTGGAAACCAGCTCAGAAAACCACCAGGGGCCTTGGCATTCTACAGCAAAGGAATCTCCCAGTGTCTCAACAGAAGTAAGGGAGGCAGCACTGCAAGGGGCCTCAGGCAGATAAACACCTGGCAGCACCCACCTAAAAGGAGCTGAACAAAGCTAAAGGAAAGGAAAAGCAGGCAACCTAGATTTGCCTGAAAGTCCCAGTCTTGTTGATTCCAGCCCAACACCAGGTAAGCTGCCAGAACCCTACAGCCTGCAATTGCTAACATAAGAGGCCCCAGCACACAAAGCCAGTGACCAAGACCTAGGCTCCCAAAACAAGAAGCTTGGGTCAGTGCCCTCTGCTCCCCAGCAGGAGAGGTTAATCTCTTTAAAGGCCAGGGAATAAAGAAACACTATGAGTAAAAAGAAACGTATGATAGATTCATATTATGAGAAGAGTGAAGATCAAGACAAAAATTCTGAAGAAGACAACATTGTCATCAAACCCAAATCTGCAACACCAAAAGGGAATATGAACTGGCCTGAAGCCCAAAAATCCTTCTTAGAAGAGCTCAAGAAGGATTTTAAAAATCAAATGAGAGAGGTAGAGGAGTCCTTAAAAAGTACAATTGGCCAATTGGAAAAAAAGTACACTGAAGAAAACAAGTCCCTAAAAAACACAACTGGCCAACTGGAAAAAAAAACTGCACTGAAGAAAACAAATACCTTAAAAATACAATTGACCAATTGGGGAAGAAAGTACAAAATTTAACAGAAGAAAACAATATGTTAAAAATTAGAATTGAACAAATAGAAACTAATGACTCTACGAGAGAGCAAGAATCAAACAGAAACAAAAAAAATGAAAAAATAAATGAAAATGTAAAATACCTCATGGGTAAAACAACTGACCTGGAAAATATATCCAGGAGAGACAATTTAAAAATTATAGGCCTACCTGAAAATCACAATGAAAAAAAAGCCTGGATAATATCCTTCAGGAAATCATAAAGGAAAACTGCTATGAAGTCCTATTACCAAAAGGCAAAATAATATAGAAAGAATCCACCGCTCCCCACCTGAAAGAGATTCCAAATTAAAAAACACCAAGGAATATAATAGCTAAATTCCAAAATTACCAGATTAAAGAGAAATTACTGCAAGCAGCCGGAAAGAAACAATTTAAATATCATGGCACCACAGTCAGGATTACACAGGACTTTGCAGCCTCTACATTAAAGGACCATAGGGTGTGGAACATGATATTCCGTAAGACAAAGGAGCTTGGAATGCAGCCAAGGATCAACTACCCAGTGAAAGTGAGCATGATTTTTCAGGGAAGGAGGTGGATATTAAATGAAATAGGGGACTTCCAAATCTTCCTGATAAAAAGACCAGAGCTCAACAAAAAATTTGATCTTCAAGTACAAGATTCAAGAGAGACATAAAAAAGGTAAATGGGACAGAAAGATACAATATATTGTTAATAAGGGCAAAATGTTTACATCCCTATAAGGGAAGATGACACTTGCAACTCTTGAGAACTGTATTGTTATTATACCATGTTAAAGGAGTATACATAAGAGGAGTGGGTATAAGTTGACTTTGATGTAATGATAAAAAATAATTAATCAAGTGGGTTAAATGGATCCAAGTAAGGGATTAGTCTGAGCTAAGAAAATGTACTGAGAAAGGAGGAGGCAGACAAGGGTAAATTACATTACAGGAAAAGACACAAAATCCTATTAGAGCAGAGGAAAAAAAGGGAGGGGGATGAGCATTGTTTGAACCTTACTCTCATCAGATTTGACTCAAGAAGGGAATAACATAATCAGTTAGGTATAGAAATCTAACTTGCACTATAGGGATTAGGAGGGAAAAGGGGAAAGAAAAGGGAGGGGGGATAGAAGGGAGGGAAGAAGCAGTAAGGGTAAAGGGGAAGAAAAGGGAAAGGGATAATAGAAGGGAGGTGGGACTGAAGGAGGTGGTGGTCAAAAGCAAAACACTAATGAGTGGGGGAAAGGAGAAAGGGGAAAGAAAAGCATGAACAGGGGGGAAAAGGATGGAGAAAAAGACACAGATAGTAATCATAACTGTGAATGTAAATGGGATGAACTTTCACATAAAACAGAAGCATACCGTAGAACGGATTAAAAACCATAATACTACAATATGTTGTTTAGAGGAAACACATTTGAAAAAGAGTGACACATTCATGTTAAAGGTCAAAGGATGGAGCAAAATGTATTATGCTTCAGCTGAAGTAAAAAAAAAGCAGGGGTAGCAATCCTGATTTCAGACAAAGCAAAACAAAAATGGATCTTCTCAAAAGAGATGAGGAAGGAAACTGCATCCTGCTAAAAAGCACCATAGACAATGAAGTAATATCATTACTAAATATATATACACCTAATGGTATTGCATCCAGATTCGTAGAGGAGAAGTTCAGGGAGTTATAGGAAGAAATAGACAGCAAAACTATACTAGTGGGGGACCTCAACCTCCCCCCCTCTGAACTAGATAAATCTAACCACAAAATAAACAAGAAAGAAGTTAAGGAGGTGAATAGAACATTAGAAAAGTTAGGTATGATAGACCTCTGGAGAAAATTTAATGGGGATAGAAAGGAATATACTTTTTTCTCAGTGGTACATGGCACATACACAAAAATTGACCATGTACTAGGGCATAAAAACCCCACAATCCAATGTAGACAGGCAGAAATATTAATTAAATGCATCCTTTTCAGATCATGATGCAATAAAAATTATATGTAATAAAGGGCCATGGAAAGATAGACTAAAAAATAATTGGAAACTAAATAATCTAATCCTAAAAAAATGATTGGGTCAAAGAACAAATCATAGAAACAATCAATAATTGCATTCAAGAGAATGACAATAATGAGACAACATACCAAAACTTATGGGATGCAGCAAAAGCAGTTCTTAGGGGAAGTTTTATATCTCTAAATGCTTACATAAATAAAATAGAAACATAGGAAATCAATGAATTGGGCATACAACTAAAAAAACTAGAAAAAGAACAAATTAAAAATCCTCAATTAAACACCAAATTAAAAATATTGAAAACCAAAGGAAAAATTAATAAAACTGAAATTAAGAAAACTATTGAACTAACAAATAAAACTAAGAGCTGGTTTTATGTAAAAAAAACAATGAAATAGATATACCTTTCATTAATCTAATTAAAAAAAAGAAAGAAGAAAACCAAATTACTAGTATCAAGAATAAAAAGGGTGAAGCTACCACCAAGGCAGAGGAAATTAAAACAACAATTAGGCATTATTTTGCCCAACTATATGCCAACAAATTTGGCAATCTTAGTGAAATGGATACATATTTACAAAAATATAAATTGCCCAGATTAACAGAAGAGGAAGTAAAATACTTAAATAACCCCGTCTCAGAAAAAGAAATTGAACAAGCCATTGATGAACTACCTAGGAAAAAAGCTCCAGGGCCAGATGGATTTACATGCGAATTCTATCAAACATTTAAAGAACAATTAATTCCAATACTATATAGACTATTTGGTAAAAAAGGTGAAGAAGGAGTCTTACCAAATTCTTTTTATGATACAAATATGGTGCTGATACCTAAACCAAGAAGAGTCAAAACAGAGAAAGAAAATTAAAGACCAATTTCTCTAATGAATATAGATGCAAAAATTTTAAACAAAATATTGGCAAATAGATTACAACAACTTATCACAAGAATAATACACTATGACCAGGTAGGATTTATACCAGGAATGCAGGACTGGTTCAATATAAGGAAAACTATCATCATAATTCATCATATCAACACCAAAACTAACAAAAAACACATGATCATCTCAATAGATGCAAAAAAAGCTTTTGACAAAATACAACACCCATTCCTATTAAAAACACTAGAGAGCATAGGTATAAATGGAGTCTTCCTTAAAATAATAAATAGTATCTATCTAAAACCTTCAGCAAGCATAATATGTAATGGGGACAAGCTAGAAGCATTTCCAATAAGATCGAAGGTGAAACAAGGATGTCCATTATCACCACTGTGATTCAACATCGTACTGGAAATGTTTGCTTTAGCAATAAGAGAAGAAAAAGACATTGAAGGCATTAGAATAGGCAAAGAAGAAACAAAGCTATCACTCTTTGCAGATGACATGATGTTACACTTAGAGAATCCCAGAGAATCAAGTAAAAAACTACTTGAAATAATAAACAACTTTAGCAAAGTTGCAGGCTATAAAATAAACCCACATAAATCATTGGCATTTCTATATATGACCAACAAAGCCCAATAGCAAGAGATAGAAAGAGAAATTCCATTTAAACTTACTGTAGACAGTATAAAATATTTAGGAATCTACCTCTTGAAACAAACCCAGGAACTCTGTGAACACAATTACAAAACACTTCACGCAAAGTAAGTCAGATCTAAATAATTGGAAAAACATCAGTTGCTCATAGGTAGGCCGAGCTAATATAATAAAAATGACAATTCTACCTAAGCTAATTTACTTATTCAGTGCCATACCAATCAAACTACCAAAAAACTTATTTCATAGAGTTAGAAAAAATAATAACAAGATTCGTTTGGAAGAACAAAATACCCAGAATATCAAGAGAACTAATGAAAAGAAATGCAGGGGAAGGTGGCCCAGCCATCCCAGATCTTAAATTCTATTATAAAGCAGCAATCATCAAAACTGCTTGGTACTCTCTAAGAAATAGAGTGGTGGATCAGTGGAATAGGTTAAATATGCAAGACACAGTAGTCAATGACTATAGTAATCTATTATTTGATAAATCCAAAGACCCCAGCTTCTGGAAAAACAGCCTACTCTTTGAAAAAAAAAAACTGCTGGGAAAACTGGAAAAGATTATGGCAGAAACTAGGCATAGACCAAAATCTCATACCATATACCAAAATAAAGTCAAAATGGGTTCATGATTTAGATATAAAGGCTGATATTGTAAGCAAACTAGGAGAGCAAGGAATAATTTACCTGTCAGATCTATGGAGAACAGAAGAATTCATGACCAAACAGGAGATAGAGAACATTACGAAAAGCAAAATAGATAATTTTGATTACATTAAATTGAAAAGTTTTTGCACAAACAAAGCCAATGCAACTAAGATTAGAAGGAAGGTAGAAAATTGGAAAAGAATTTTTACAACCAGTGTCTCTGATGAGGGCCTCATTTCTAAAATATATAGAGAATTAAGTCAAATTTATAAGAATACAAGCCATTCCCCAGTTGATAAATGGTCAAAGGATATGAACAGACAGTTCTCAGATGAAGAAATTAAAGCCATCTATAGTCATATGAAAAAATGGTCTAAATCACTATTGATTAGAGAAATGCAAATCTAAACAACTCTGAGGTACCACATCAAACCTATCAGAATGGCCAACATGACAAAACAGGAAAATGATAAATGTTGGAGAAGATGTGAGAAAATTGGAACACTAATGCATTGTTGGTGGGGTTGGGAAATGCTCCAACCATTTTCGAGAGCAATTTGGAAGTATACCCAAAGGGCTATAAAAATGTGCATACCCTTTGACCCAGCAATAACACTTCTAGGGCTATATCTCAAAGAGATCACACAAACAAGAAAAGGACCTACATGTAAAAAATTATTCATAGCAGCTCTTTTTTTGTGGTGGCAAAGTATTGGAAATTGAGAGGATGCCCATCAATTGGGGAATGGCTGAGCAAGTTGTGGTATATGAATGTGATGGAATACTATTGTGCTATAAGAAATGACAAACAAGCTGCCTTTAGGAAAACCTGGAAAGACTTGTATGGTCTGATGCTGAGTGAAGTGATCCGAACCAAGAGAACATTGTACACAATAACAGTCACATTGCGTGATGACTAATATTGATAAACTTAACCCTTCCTAGCAATACAAGGATCTAAGACATTTCCAGAGGTCTTGTGATGAAAAATGCTATCCCCATCCAAAGAAAGAACTATGGAAGTCAAATTACTATTTTTTTTCTCTTCTCTACATAAGGTTCCCTACTGCTGCATGTTGGCTTAGTTTTAAAATGTAATGTTAACTATGTTTTATTTTCATTTATTCTACTAAATATTTCCCTATTATTTATTTTTATATGTTTTGTCAAATATTTCCCAAGTACATTTTTGTGATGCCAGAGGGCAATGAGTTTGACACCTCTGGTGTAGCTCTCTTTTGAATATTCTTTCAGATGAAGGATTCCTAATCTTTTCATAGAATTAGCTTTTAATAGAAGTGGTACTATAGTATGGTTGGCAATATTGCTGGGTCAGGAGATGTAAGTTCTAGACATATAGCATTAGTTTAGTTACTTCAACTTTATGAGCTTCATTTTCTACTGGTGTAAAATGGAGATATTTACCCTTATCTACCTCACAGTTTTGTGATGAGCAAAATAAAAAGAAAGTACTTTGACAAGTTAAATGGGCTCTTAAAGTGTAAATTATTGCTCTTATTCTTAGCATAGCCTCACAGACTAGCCCTCTAGCCCTCTGGAGCAACAGACTTGCTTGCTTGTGTGTTCAGTAGGGTGTTTAAAAGCCCCAGTGTGACATCCTAGACAGTCTTAAAAGTCTTTGCTCCCTTCACAGTCTCCTGCCTCACAAAGCTACAGGTGGGGTTTCTGCAGAACCAGAATGAACTAGAATTAGCTGGATTAGTTGTTGGTTCAGTTTCATTTAAGTTCAGCTGAATGAAGCTTTTAATAAAAGCAATTGTTGTAGTCTTAACTTTCCCTTTGGGCTCTTAAAGAGTATTATTATTCCAAACTGAACCATTTGGCAGGAAGAATGGAATTGAAGGTACTTTAGTATAAGAGGAAAAAAATAGCAACTGCTGAAAATCTCTGAAAGAAAATCAAAACAAAACCAAACAAAATGCCCTGAATCTGCCATAAAGCAATAGAAAGATCTCTGATATCCTGGTGGGTTTTAGGGTATGAGAAGGCAACTCATTGATTCCCTGAAGGAAAAAAAAAGTACCTCTCAGGCAAAAGGTATTCCTGATTATGACCAGAGGGTGGTGCTAGAAGTAGTTCTGAAATCATAAAATTGGTAGCCTTTCCTTTTCATAACAAAGTGCCCTTGAAAGCTGTATTGAAACCAAATTCTACTTTAACAGAACAAAGAGAGAGTGTTGTGTGTCCTTTGGAAAGGTGAAGAAAAATGCCACTATAGGGAAAAAATGCCTTTCTAATTGTTAAAATTAAGAATCACTTGTTTTGGACTCTCTCGAGGTGGGGCCTACTTGAATGTAATACTAGTCAATGTGACCTTAGAGTTCCCCCAGTTCAATTTCAACCCAAGGCATGATTCCTATCTACATTATCATCAACAAACAGTAATCTGGCTTTGATATATAGATTTCAAATTTTGGATAACTCTAATGGTGAAGGATTTTTTTTAAACAAAGAGCAAAAATCTATGTCCTTGTATCCATTATTCCTAAATTTAACTTCAAAGACTGAGCAGAAGAAATCTAAATAGTCTTCTGTATGAAGAAGACCTGTTTCTAACAATAAATAACTGCTTCTGGGCTGGGGCACTCACTTTGATTTGTCTTTCTTCACTAAGGATGATCCCTCTGCTCTGGAGTCTCTAATGTGGTCTGATCATATTCAGTCCTGGCAAGCCTGAGCTCCAATGAGAGGAGTTAGGTTCCCATTTCTTCTCCTTTTTTGGCCTTTTTGTATCTTCCATCCCAATGTACTAGAAGGAAAACCAAACCAAACCAAACAAAACATTTCTTATACAAGAAGAACTGGAATTTAAGAATACTTCATTGGACCAAGCAAATTTTTGCATCATTCTTAATTGAGGTCTACATATTTAGCCTACATCTTGGTTTCCTCAAAGAGAGAAGTAAAAAATGGTACTCAATGTACAATATGAATCAGGAAGGAGACGGTGATTTATTTGCTATACATAATGGAAATAAAATAGGATTTGGTCTCTTGCAACTACGTTTTTGCTCTCAAAGAGGCTAATAATTAAAATTCATTCAAACATAAATATATTTGTGGAGCTGTTGAATCAGTCATTTCACATTTCACTTTGGCTCTGCGCTGTCCAAACAACTCCCAGTCCATGTTTTCATACAAGTCAGCAAGAATTTAGACTCATCCTCTTGTTAATGGCCATCTGCTCCAAGAATTTTACAGTAGTTGGTGTGTCTCTTTTTAGGTTGTTGCCAGATAGATCTGACTAAAGGCCATAGGACTGCTGAAGCTTTTGAACTTACATGTTGGCCTCCAAATTGGGACCATATCAATGCTAATGCTCATTCACCTAAGATTAAGAAAAGAAAAAATGCAAGAGTCATCCAAAAATGAAGGATTAAACTTGCCTAGGCAGGTCATAGACTTTAAGTGTAATGGGCTCAAGGCAGCATTGATAGTTGGGGCAGAGTATAGGGAGAGGATCAAATGAGTTATACTTTCTCCCACCACTCACAAGAAATCTCATTAAAGAGAACTATGATATGGGGGAGTTGAAGGTAGAAAGATCCAAGGCTGAAGTTACTCTTCCTTTAAAGGTTCACCACATCATTCATTGGCTTCTCCTGCCCATGGGCTAATATGGGGGTTACCTTGTCATCTCAAAGAGCAAACCCTTCAGTATTGAGTCACAAATGGCTAAGATCAGTAAGCCTAATCATATCATAGTACCAACCTCCTCACAGCACTGAGTCATATACCTATGTTTGGCCAGAGGCAGATGGGGGTTTTCTGTGTGACTCTCATCACAAATAGGATACTTAATACTGAAACACACCTGTCATGACCCTCCAATTTTCTCTCCTCCAAGGTGAAATATCTTTAGGTCCTTTATACCATAGTTGTCAAACTCTACTTGATAGCCAGTTCTGCCCTCAAAACTTCCTTATACCTCAAACAAGATTAAAATGTAATTAGAAAATTATTAACAAAATAAAAATAGAATACAACATAAATAATGTTAATCTCTGTTTTTCTAAGTAATATGTGACTGTGGGGAGCCATTTTTATTTGAGTTTTATAACAGTGCTTTAAATGACATTTATCTGGTATGGTTTCTGTCACCTCATCATCCTGGCTGTCCTCTGGATTTGATCTAGTTTGTCAACGTTCCTTTCAGATTGGGACACACTACTATAGTTTGTCTAGAACAAAATCCCCTGTGCTCATCATTTCCCGTTTCTCTGGATAATATATAGCTATTGATATAGCCTAAAGGTTCATTAGTTATTTTGACTGCCATATTATACATCTGTACTTGCAGTCTAATATATTTGAATTTTGTGGCCAAAGCACCTTACGTTTATTCCATTCCAATTAAACAAAGGTCTCTGCATTTCTTCTTACCCATTGACCTCTAAGAATAATCTTTTATAAAGATACAATTAAAGTGGGACAAATAGGGTTTTGCCCTAAATTCAGAGGTAATTGAGAATGTTTGTAGTCCTTGATAACAAAGAAAATAAAAGCTTAGTACATAAATGGCAGGGATAATTGGTAACGTGAGGTACCTCTTTCATTGTCTTATACCTTGGCTTTGGACTGATATCCCACTTTCTCTGTCTCTTCTTTATCCCTTTCACCTCCAATTGAGTCCTTACTCATGCCACAGCCTGAGGCATGGTTTGTGGTACTTGCTTCAGGAAGCAGCAAAATATTACATCCTACCACCACAGTTTCAATTAGGAGAAAGCTGTCCTTAAATCACTAACACTCTTGCCAGCTCCAACATTGTATGGTTCTGTATCTTAAGACAAACTCATTATCTTCACTGTCAAACTGGCTCTTCTGTTAAATGCAACTACCATTCTCTCAGGCACATGCACTTAAACATTCAAAATAGTTATTGAGTCTTCTTTCCTGTTCAAATTCCACTTCTAGACAGTCACCAAACCCTGCTGATTCTATTTTATCAGTTCCTTTCCATTTGCTTTCCATTCCTATTGCTACCATTTTAATTCAGATTATCATCACCTTTTGATCAAACTTTTCAGTAGGCTGTCTAACTCATCTCCTAATAGGCTTTCCTACCTCTAGTCTCTCCATATTTTGATCTATACTATGTCAAAACATCCTTCCAAATTTATATCTCTTGTCGTATCCCTTTCCTGATCAAAGACTTTCAGTGATCCCCTTTTATTTATAGGAACTTTCTTCAAACTTTTTTCATTATACACATTTTTAATAAAGAAAAGACCATAAGCATACACCACCAATATATGTCTATTTCCATATTTTATAATATGATGTACTATATCAATAATTCCTAATATAATAAGGCAAAAAGTTAGAAATTTTAAAAAGATGAGTTAAAGATGCAATAATCTTTTATCTTAGAGTCAATAAGAAACCATTGAAGTTTACCAAATAGGGGAGTGGCATGAGCAGGTATGCAATTTAGGAAAATCACTTTGGCAGTTGGAGAATGGAGAAGAGATCAGAAAGGGGACAGATGAAGCAGAGAGACCAATTAGGAGACTACTTTGGGAATCCAGGTGAGAAGTGATGAGGGCTGTAAGTGTTTTGGTGGCCATGTGAATAGAAAGAAGGGGAACAATGTGAAAAATGGAGTACAGAGGTAAAAATGATAAGATTTGACAGTGGCTTGGATATGGGGGATTAGACAGAGTGAAGAGTAGAAATGACTTTGAGGTTGGAAACTTGGATGATTAGAAAGAAGATGATACCCTTAACAGGAATAAGGTAGTTTAGAAGAAAGATAGATTTGGGGATAAAGTTAACATTACTAAAATCTGTGATGAAGATCACCAGTCATCCTTTCCTGTTCATCCCATGGGGGGTGGGCAGGACTTTCACTCACCAGTCATTGACCTTAGCCCACTTTCTAATAAGTTCCTGCTACTGCCTCAATTTAATATGGAGGTGGGTGGGGAAGAAGATGGGCATACTTGGGTGAAAGTGAATTTTTTTCCTATAATGCTTATACAACTGCTGTAAAACTGCCCTGAAGGGCTGATGTTAGGTTGGTTGGGGGACATTGAGAAGTTGTACAGGGGAAGGAGGGGGAGGATTAAGATAGTTTAGGGGACAAGATAAAATGCGAATGTGTTGGAGATAAGGCCCACTACCAACTCTTGTGGACAAAATGGGATATCAGTCTTCTTATTACCCTCTAAATGGCTGGTCACACACAGTTTTAAATTAGTCCATAGGCTTCTTGGGATCAGACCATGGCCTACCATGGAGCCACGGTCTCTTTGAAGACTGTTGGTTTCCAGAGCATAGTGTAGTTGAAAGGGCAATGGATTGGCACTCAGAAAGACCTATTCATGACTTCAGTTTTTAATAACTATTATATCTTTGAAAAGTGACTTAACAGTTTAGGGTCACAGGTTCCTCCAGTAGAAAATGAGGGGCTTATAACAGATCATAAGAGTGATAGTAACTAGAAAAGGATAACACTATGGTTAGTATTTCTAAAGAGGAAATCTAAAGCAAAAGTGATGCTGTCACATAGTGCAGTGGAAAGAGTGCTGGATTTAGAATCAGAGGACCTGGGTTCAAATTCAGACCATGCCAATTACTACCCATGTTTGCAAATCACCTAACCTCTCTGGACCACATTTTATTCCTCTATAAAATTATGACACTGAACTGGGTGAACTCTAAGCTCTCCATCAGCCCTCAATCTATGAGCCTATGTCTTGGATCAGTCAAGCTGATTATTCTCTGGTTCTGGAATTTGTGTTGAAGAAATCACCATGACACTTATCACAGCAGGTTCATTAGCATGATTTATTAAGTAGATCAAAAGGATACACAGCAAGAATATTTGTAATATCAGTCATCCTGTATCCTGGGGTTTCTAACTGTGGGATACACAGCAATACACCTCAGCAATGTGGAATTATTGAGCACTGCCAGGGACAGAAATAAAAATCAAGTGATCCATATTCTCTATCACATTTCAAATTTTTATACAGTGTAACTAATAATTGATATGACAGAGTTATGTTAGAGAAATTTCACATACCCATAGATATAGAATCCTCCTATCTACCTGGTACCAGACACTCTATAAAACACAGCATTCACTTCACCCAGTACCTAGAATCCAACTAATACATGTTATAACTGAGAGGGATAACCAGGGTTTTAGCATCCTGAAACTTCAGAGTCAATTTCTAGATCATAGGGTATATGAATTCCTCTGATGCAAAATGAGAGTGCTATGAAGTAAAGGCTAATGGAATTGAGAAGGGTGAGAATTGAAGATCATCAACATGAATGTTGAAGTCTTCAGAAAATAAGAGGAAAATCATGAACCATGTGTTGACACCATTAAGCAAGTGTGTGCCAATGAATATAATAGGCAATGCCAATGAGAATATGAAGATGGTAGTTTAACTAAATGCAATGGACCCCATGTCCATTCATAGAAAAGGTTCTTCAATAGACGGCATGGGCTTCAACAGAAAGTAAGTCTAGTGATAAATGGATTGCTTCAATAGTCTGGAGATGACAATGGGTAGCAAAGAATGGGCCAATACATTTTTGCTCATTGAGCTTGGAAGAATGAGAGAAAACTCCTTTGGGAGAAGGCAATACAGAAAGCAAAGTTATATGGAGATAATCAGATTCCTATTATGGTAAGGAGATAGAGGGAAGAGGGAAGAAAAGAGACAGGTCTGTGTTCCATATTCCATATAGTCATGGAAGCCTTTAGATGTTGAAATCAAGGTCAGGTATGAAGAGAAGAGGGGAGAAGATGCTGCCAGAAGTAAAATGAATGATTATGATAATAATGCCCCATATTTGTGTAACACTTTATACTATCAAAATACTTCACATACATTATCTATTCTGACTTTAAGGTAGATAGCATAAGGATTCCCACTTTCATCTTTGTATCCATCAAAGTACCTAGTACAGATGATATAACAGCTGCTGAATAAATATTTGTTAACCATTGTTAGAATACCTGCTTACAGATCAGGGAACTGAGACTGAGAGAAGTTAAGAGAAATATTTAATGTCACATTCATTTATGAATTCATTCATTCTGTAAACATCTAGTGCTGGTTTAGCTATATTCTGATAGGTCATTTGGTGATGACTATTTTTAGCTACAGCAACTTAGAAATTTACATACAAAGTCATTGGAAAGTTTGTACTCTGCATTGGTGGTGGTGAAAGGAGGCAGTGTGCCTATACCAATAAAATAAAATCACAGATCCTTAAAGGATTGAAGGTACTAAAGTTATTTGTGAATGTGGCAAGTGCTCACACTAGATTTCAGTCTCCATGAGGTCAGGGATGCTGTCTTACCTAAACATTTTATCTCCCTGAGTACCTAACCCAGTGTTCTGTACAAATTAAGTGCTTAGTACATATTTACTGAACTTACTGAATTTATTTACCATGTGAATAGTCAAACCCTTGAATGATCCAGATGGTAATGGCAAGGTTTATGATGGGCTCAGGAAGTCTGAAGTATATTTTTGTGTTACACAAAAAACACAAAAAGTGGAACAAAATTTATATTTCAGGAATGTTTAAGTAACTCAGCCTAAAAAGTGGTATAAAGGCTTCTGAGGGCAAAAAGTCATAGAGACATTAGAGTACTAGAGATCCTGGAGATTTGGTGAATTGAAATATATGTTGGCCTACATTTCCCCAGAATCATTGAACTTCCAGGGCCTTTCACCTCAAAGGGACTTACATTGCAATTTGTTGGCTCACAGAGAGGGAGAGAAAAAGAAGGAAATACCAATTGATTCAGGAATACATTTGGTAAGGAGGAAGAGTAGGGTTGAGTAGTCCTGGTCTCTGTGAGTATATTAAAGAGGAGATAAGAATATTGAGAACAGACAAAAGGTACTGATTAGACCAGGGGTGGGATGAAACCAATTGAAGAGGGTGAAGATCTCAGGAATGCAGCCAAGACTGGATCAGGGCTGACTTGTAGCAACAATTGGTGAGAACAGGCAGAATAGAATACATTTTTTCCTTCTGTTTTCTCAGTGTAGTGATGTAGTGCTCAGAAAATCTTCTCCCAGATTTAAAACCTTAATCCCTTTTCCTTCTGTTGCCCTCAGAGTAGCTGGGAGGAGTGGATAGGAAAGAGTAAAAAAAAAATACCTAAAATTTTGGCTTATTATTTGACTTTTCCTTTCTATGCTTATTTGTGTTTTCTCTGAAGTAAAAAAGACCTGAATTCAAATCTAGCCTAAAACAATTGCTAATTGTGAGATCTGTGAGTAAGTGAAAGAGAGAGAGAGAGAGGCAATTTGGGGTGATTTTTGAGTGTATTCAAAAATATGCCTGCTAATATGCCACTGAACCTGGAGGGAGAATAAGCAAGGATATGAGCCAAGGATGGTGTGTTTATCTATCATTGAATACTGTTCTCAGCCTGGCATATAACAATAGCACCACACACACACACGCACACACACACACACACACACTGTACCAACACTCAAATATCTAGAGTATTTATGTAGAGCTTTAAGGTTTGCAAAATACTTTATATATATTATCTTATTTGATCCTCACAACTACCTGGGAGGTAGGAGCTATTATTATCCCCATTTGACAGACAAAGAAGCTGAGAAGTTAAGTGACTTACCCAGAGCCACATAGCTGGCAAATATCTTATAACAGATTAGAACTCTCCTCATTAGTTTTTCTCATTATAAGTCTAGCATTCTATGCCTTGTGCGTAGAAGTGCTGTACACATAAGCTAACTTCAATGTCATCATCACCATCACCACCACCACCACCACCATCATCAGCATCAGCATCAGCATCAGCATCAGCATCATCATCATCATCATCATCTGGCTTTCAGGGACACAAGAACACATGTGTGAAGAAAAGCTCATGGGTACTGTTTTGTAGATAATACAAGTAGGCAAATGGCTGAGAATGCCCTTGCTTCCCAAGGATTTTCAGGACTATGAGACCAAATTGATATATTGAAAAAATCTAAATGGATTCATTATAGAGCAGTGATCAATGTGTCATTTAGAATACTTCATTTTGTTATAGAAACCATTTTAATACCTTCTTCCAAAGTCCTTTCTTTCTTAAATGTATGAAGAACCCTGACAAACAAGAAAATAGGGTAGACAAAATCACCAAGAATGTGAAATGTCCAAAGATGGCAGACACAAAGAAGCACTGGTATTTGATTTTTTGTTTTGTTAATTATTGCTAGGGAAGGAAGGGTATTTCTCCCTTAGCTCCCCAAACATCTGTTCTGATGAATACAGTTAAAATAAATTAAGAAAATGGACTAGTTAGATAGAGGAAGAGAGTCCTTCTCCTTTTCTTGATAAAGTCCTTTCCCTTTTCATGATAAAAAAATGATGCCTTGTATCCAGTCACCTCTCCAATTGAGAATGAAGTTTTGTCCTTGAGTTGGTACCCGCTTTCCCATGTTAACTCTGTTTCTAGAGTAGAAAGGCAAGAATAAACATCTATGGAGATTTTTCTGAAGCCTGGTCCCCAGTAAGATGAGCATCTGTAATTTCCATTCACTTCCATATTTGTGCATAATTTGTGCATTATTGTGCATAAATATAGATCACACTGTCCAATTAAATCTCTGTGCAATACTTTGTTTCAAAGCAATTTCACTCACTCCACTGCCTTCTCTCCTTTCACATCTCTCTTGACCCTCCTACAGATTTTGTGAGACATTCTGGGCAATCAGGGGATTGCCCTAGAGTTCAAAGAATTAAGTAATTATGCACTATTCTATAATATGTTAGGAACAAAGCCGAGACTAGAAGTCTGGACTACTGAATCCCTCCTAACACCCTTTTTACTAAACCATGCAGCTCCTCCTTTCACTGAGAGTTCTAGAAAAATCTAGAGACTGTAACTATAGCCAAGGTTATGTGCAAATTAATTGGGACAAGGTCAAGCAATCAAATTTATTGGCTTAAACACTAAATCTGCAACTTTTTATAATATTGAAATATGTCATATATCCTCCTTTTCTTGTAGTCATTTGTTTTATACAATTTGGAATGGAGTTTAACAGATTTTGACATACTCTTTAATTCTTTATCACAAAGCCATACTTATCACATTGGATATTTACGCATACCTTTGATGAATAATCCCTTGTTTCAAGTTTAATCTTGATTGTAGTCCACAGGCTTTCAGAGTGTTTAAATCAGCTGAATTCTGAGGCCGTGTTGCAGCGGTTCTGAAGGAGTATAATACGATTGGATCCAACATGTCCAGTTTGGTGAAAAAAAGTAATATTTATCCCCTGTAAAAACGACAGTGGGCCCATAGCAGGGATGTGGTAAATGCTTAACAACTGGATCCCAGTGGAGGGTGTTTGCCTGGCATGAGTTTAAGTTTAATCTGCAATTTCTACAAATTCACAAATTTGTATAAACTTCTACAAATAAGCAAATCTGTATGTTCTCTATCACTTTCTTAAGCTAGACAAATAACAAAACAGTAAATCAAGTCCTGATTTGCAGCTTTTGCCAATTTCCAAAGTGTAAATGCTCCAACTGAAAATTTAACAGTTGGCTCTCCCTCATTCATGCTGGCTCCTTGCAAACCCCTGACAAGCTGGCCAGAGATAACTCAATTTTCATTTAGTAGCAACACTGAAATTTTCAAAAATTTTCTGTTTCATTAATGGTGGACAATATGAATTACCCATATTTGTTACTAGGGGTTCTTGTTTTGTTTGTTTTCCAGTGGTGGAGAAAGAGAGATGGACAGTGGGAGAAAAAGAAAACACATTTTTGTATATTGGAAAAATCAATTTTAATGAAAGGATTGAATTGCTCAGAGTAAATGGACAGTAGTTTTCTGGAGCTACTTGGCTGGAGTTGGATTCTCCAGTAGCAAATAGGATCCAAACTGCATAGGAGGTAGACGGTGGGGGTGTTCACCCTTTTCTATCAGGAGAACATTCAATTGATGAGCTAACAGATCTTTATTGAACACCTCCTATGGGCTCAGGCCTGTGTGAGCCACTGGCTCTGAGGGGTTATGAAATCTTTAGGAAGAGGTTTCAATCCCTATCCACTAGATAATCAAATCTATATAATACCAATAGATGTTAACACCAGACATTATAGTTCCCTAGATTGGCTGGAGATCCACTCTGGAGACTGCTCCATAAAGCCCTAATGCTTTATACATAATGAATGGTAGTCTTACTTGTCCAGTTCCTACCCCTACACAGGCTCTGTAGGGAAATTTGCAACACAGCATGAGGAGATTTAGCCACATGGCCTGTCATTGATGTTAATAGAAATGGCATAGCTAAATCTTCAGGCACCGCTTTGAAACCTGGTCCCCTGGTGTTAGCATAATATTCCATTGCCCTATTTTTTCAGCCAAATGTCAGAAAATATATGACTCATAGGTGGAGACTGTTGCTCTTCAAAACTGAAAAAAATAGAATTGTACTTTGCATTCACAGACAATGGTACATCGGACTTAATAAATCTATGTTAACTATTTATATTTTCAGTGGGAGGTAGGAAATGGAGAAGGATAAGAAGAGGAGAAAGAGTAGACCAGTGCCTTAAATGACAGCTCTCACAACTGAAGTTGAACATTGTATAATTATAAAGACCAAACTTTTCCCCAGAGAAGAATTAAGAAGATACACCTCTCTCCCTTCTTTGAAGAAGTAGAAGGGAGTCCATGGGTGTGGAATACTACATATAACATCATACCTAGTTGATGTATTAGTTGGTTTTGGTGAATTGTTTTCCCCCCTCTTTCTTTCAGTTTTAAGCTTCCTTATAAGGGATGGTTCCCTGGAGAGGGGAAAAAAGCAATATGTTTGGAAATGAATCTAATATAGTAATAAAAACCATCAATAAAAACAAAAATAATACACTGTTGAGAGCAATAAATGCATCTTCTCTAACCACAGTCTGTGTTCAAACAGATGCAGATAATATCTTTTCTGTTGGAAGCATTGTTTTGTCTTGATGTTTTCATCTCATAACCCATCACTGAAAGCATCCTAAAGAGACTTTACATAGGATGTGCCAGACTGGACTCTTCTTTCCTAGGAAAACAATATGGAAGTAGAAATTACATCTCATTGTTGAAGAAATCAAAACAATTATAAAGCAAATGGAAATAATTATGGTCTTAGTCAAATACATGCAAAAATAAATATTTTCTTCCTCAGAAAAGCTAATGAATTCATTTATATAGTCACATCAATGATTTTCTTCAACTTGACACTGACTTAATTCTACTTTTTTGATGGCTTGGTTTAATCAAGCTCCTCCCCTTCTGTCATCAGAGAAGATATGAGATATTCTATAAAGACTACCTGGATAACTATTCCTTCTCCCACATCATGCTCAATTGACTTTCTCTTCCATTAATCCATTCAATAGCTTGCAGGCTTAAGGTAACAAGTAGAGGATAACAAAATTATTGAAGGTTTTTTGAACTGATGAGTGATAACTGGACATTTGGAAAATTCATGTTTAGTCATATGTAGAATGGATTGGAGTGGGCACAGACTAGATGTTGGGAATCAAGCAATGAGGAGGTTATTGAAATTGTTAGAGGAAAAAAGGTCTAAATTACATAGTAAGCTTCCTCTTTTCTTCACTTCTAAATCTGAAATTACTCTAATGTGGCCCCCATAGTCTCATCTTTTTCCCGTCTCTGAAGAGGAGGTGGCCCATCTCTCCTTGCCAAGGTAAATCCTTTCTAATGATTAAATTTCTTTTGAAAAATAAATTCATTTTGATATCTTTTGTTATCATGTTGCTTAATTCCCCTCATTTCCACCATCCCAGAGAACCATCCTTATAACAAAGTTTTTTTTTAAAGAAAAGACAAAAGGGGGAAATCAATAAAACTGATCTATGAATTGAAAAATGCCACAGGTGTGAATTGTCAGATTTTTTTTTCATGCAAAAGAAAGGGAAGAGGTGATTTTTCATTTCTCTGCTTTTGCAACAAGGTTTTTTTTTTAATTTTGCAGCATTCATTTTTTATTGTTTTGTGGTGCTTTTTCTTTTCATTTACATTGTTGTAGCCATATATAGTGTTTTCTTGGCTCTGCTTACTTTAGATTGTATCAGCTTTATTTTTTAAAAATTCTTTGTGCTCTTTTTAAAAAATCACTTTAATGTCTCAATAATGATTCTTATTCTTTAGTTCTCAAAAGAATTATGCATGAGGGCAGCTAGATGGTGCAGTGGATAGAGCTCTGGCCTTGGAGTCAGGAGGACCTGAGTTCAATCCAGTCTCAGACACTTGACACTTACTAGCTGTGTGACACTGGGCAAGTCACTTAACCCCCGATTGCCTCACCAAAAAGGAAAAAAAAAGAGAGAATTCTCCAAAGTAATAAAAAAGTGCCATCAAGGAAAATATATCATCTCATTGCCCAGGTCTAGAAGCATATACCTCAATCTGTATCCTTAGTTTGTTACTTCTCAATTATAAGGTAGAAGGTAATCTTCTAGTGACCATTGGTCACTGAATTGATCATAATTCTTAAATCTTGTGATGTTTTCATTTGCATTATTGTGATCATCATTATGTCTTTTGTTACTTCACTCTATCAATTTATACAGGTCTTCATAAGTTTCTCTGAATTATTTGTAATTTCTTATGGTGCAATAATATTCCATTACTTTCATTTACCAGGACTTGTTGGCTTTTGCTGAGTTGATATATATGCATTTACTTTTCTTCAAGCTATATCTACTACAAAAGTGCTATTATGATTATTTTTGTGCATGTGAGGTCTTTCCCTCTGTTTTTAAAATCCTTATAGTTTATGCTTAATAGTGGTATTCCTAGGTCAAATTTATCTATCTGTCTATCTATCTATCTATCTATCCATCTACTTATCTGCATAATTCTGAATTGTTTTCTAGAATTATTGGGTCATTTCATAGTTTTGAGTACATTACTATGTCTGTGTTCCTAAATCCTCATCTAGGGCTGTGTTGATAAATATTTAATAAGTGACTCTCTTGGGGAAAATGTACTCACTAAACACGTTTAAATTTAATATGCATTATTAACATTTTCTTCTTAACTTTCTCAAATCTAGACAATCAACAAAACAATGCATCAAGGCCTGATTTGTAGCATTTCCTAATTTCCAAGGTGTAAGTTCTCACACTGAAAATTTAACAATTGGCTTCCTCAAGTTGTACAAGTTGGTTCCAGTACACTCTTGGCCATATTTAACACATATAATTTTGGCCTTTGTCATCTTTGTCAGCCTTATAAGTGTGAGATAAGACATCAGATTTGTTTATATTTTCATTTCTCTTATTATTAGTTATTTGGAGCACTCTTTAATGTAACTGTTGATAGGTAGCATTTCTTCTTTTGGAACTTTGCTGTTCAGACATGATTATAACTTTAGAGCTCAAAGCAACATTAGAGGTTCTTTAGTTCAAATGCTTCAATATATAGATAGGAAAACTGAGACCCAAAGAGATTGTGTCTTTCCCATGGTCACTCAGGTATTAAGGGACAACACCAGAATTTGAACCTAGTTTTTGAACTCTAAAGTCAGTGTTCATTTGACTGTACCACAATTTAACTACCTATTTATTTTGGAATGGATCTTGTTGTTTTATACTTTTCTCAATTCCTTTTACATATTAAATATCAGATTTTTATCAAAGATATATGCTACAAAGAGTTTTCCTGGTTAACTGTTTCTTTTGTAAGTGATTATATTACCTTTTTCTAAAAAAAAAATCTTTCCAATTTAGATAAGATTCTCCTCTTCCATTGACATGGCATCTATGAGGAATCTCTTTTTTATTTTCCTGATGATGAAGATTATGATAATGATGGGACCTTTCATATTTAGTTTCTATATTCATTTGGAGCTTATTGCAATATATGCTTTAGTACTTGCTTGAGCTCTCCCTCAAACCCCTCCAAATACCTATAAAAATGGCTCTAAACAAATTCTAAAGCAGCAGAACCCACAAAAAGGCAGAGTGAAAAAAATTTCCAGCCCAAAACAACCTGGATGGTTGATCAGAAAGGTATATCGTGCCAAGGGAGAAGAGCTCAGTTCGGCGTGGGCATGCAGGCCTCAGCAAATTTGGAGCAGGCCTCATAGGACTGAATTGCGGGCAGCTGTGGCAGTTTCCTGACTTCTCAACCTGATCACCAAAGACAATTTAAAAAGTCAGTAGGAAAAGTCTGTGTCTGTGGTGAGAGAGAAGTGCCAGGTCCCAGCCCCAGTCCTTGAGCCAGGCCCTGGTATAGCAGCTGCTTCCAGAGCTTCTGGCCCACAGACTGAGGGGGAATCCAGTGGCTGGGGGATTGCAGAGATGTCTTTTTGCTGGTGCAGGATTCTCTTGCTTTGTCCATGCTTAGATCTAGGTCACGGTTCTGGGTGGCAATCCTGGGGTGAGGAGGAGCATTGGTGTGGTGGAGCTTGTAGTGGTTGTGAGAGAGAATCTTCCTCACAGTTCCAAGACAGAAAAGAGTGCTTGAGGTCACTCATAGACCAGAGCACAGGACAGAAAAGGAATAAACACCTCACCCTTGATCATAGCACCTTAGAAGAACTGAAAATTTATGGGTCTCTAGAAGTATCTCTGCAAACAGCTGCACAAAACCCTCAAAGTTTGGGACAGTACATTCTCCATACTGGAAACAGACCCTTACCTTAACAAAGAGTTTATAACTCAAGTAATTGGCTGGGATCATGCGTAAGCAGGGCAAAAAGAGTCAGACTATAGAATCTTACTTTGGTGACAAAGAAGATCAAAACATACAACCAAAAGAAGACAACAAAGTCAAAGCTCCTACATCCAAAGCCTCCAGGACAAATATGAATTGGTCCCAGGCCATGGAAAAGCTCAAAAAAGATTTTGAGGAGCAAGTAAAGAAGTAGAATAAAAACTGAGAGTGATGCAAGAAAATCACGAAAAACAAGTCAACAACTTGCTAAAGGAGACCCAAAAAGATACTGAAGAAAATAATACCTTAAAAAATAGCCTAACCCAAATGGCAAAAGAGGTCCAAAAAGCCAATGAGGGGAAGAATGCCCTAAAAAACAAAACTGGCCAAATGGAAAAGGAAGTCCAAATGCTTACTGAAGAAAATATTTCCTTAAAAAATTAGAATGGAGCAATTGAAATCTAGTAACTTTATGAGAAATCAAGACACTGTAAAACAAATCCAAAATGATGAAAAAATAGAAAACAATGTGAAATATCTCATTGGAAAAACAACTGACCTGGAAAATAGATCCAGGAGAGAGAATTTAAAAATTATTGGACTATCTGAAAGCCATGATCAAAAAAAAAGAACCTAGACACCATCTTTCAAGAAATTATCAAGGGAAACTGCCCTGATGTTTTAGAAACAGAGGGCAAAATAGAGATGGAAAGAATCCACCAATCACCTCCTGAAAGAGATTACCCAAAGGAAAACTCCTAGGAATATTGCAGCCAAATTCCAGAATTCCCTGGTCAAGGGAAAATATTGCAAGCAGCCAGAAAGAAACAATTCAAGTATTGTGGAAACACAATCAGAATAACACAAGATTTAGCATCTTCTACATTAAGGGACCAGAGGGCATGGAATATAATATTACTGAGGGCAAAGGAGATAGGGTTACAACCAAGAATCACCTACCTAGCAAAACTGAGTATAATCCTTCAGGGGAAAAATCAGTCATTCAGTAACATAGAGGACTTTCAAGCAGTCTTGATGAGAAGACCAGAACTGAATAGAAAATTAGACTTTCAAGTACAAGACTCAAGTGAAACATGGAAGAAGTAAACAGGAAAGATAAATCATAAGAGACTTATTGAAGTTGAACTGTTTACATTCCTGCATAGAAAGATGATATTTGTAACTCATGAGTCCTTTGTCAGTATTAGGGTAACGGGAGGGGGAAAATTATATATATATGTGTGTGTGTATATATATATGTGTGTGTGTGTGTGTGTGTGTGTGTGTGTGTATGTGTGTAGATATGTAGATATAGATAGGTAAATAGATAGATAGATAGATAGATAGATAGATAGATAGATAGATAGATAGATAGATAGATAGA